>NC_057728.1:47710852-47750539 GCF_004010195.1 Chiloscyllium plagiosum
GCAGGAAACATATTTCCGCTGATGGGTGAGTGTCGAACCAGAGGACACAGCTTAAAAATACGGGGTAGACCATTTAGGACAGAGATGAGGAGAAACTTGTTCACCCAGAGAGTGGTGGCTGTGTGGGATGCTCTGCCCCAGAGGGCAGTGGAGGCCCAGTCTCTGGATTCATTTAAGAAAGAGTTGGGTAGAGCTCTCAAGGATAGTGGAATCAAGGGTTATGGAGATAAGGCAGGAACAGGATACTGATTAAGGATGATCAGCCATGATCATATTGAATGGTGGTGCAGGCTGGAAGGGCAGAATGGCCAACTCCTGCACCTATTGTCTATTGTCCGCCTTTCCTGACTGCCACGCGCAGACAGCGTGCAGCCCCAATCCCTTTCTTTCCGCCTTTCTTGCTGATTTTGGCAGCGCTCCGCTCTCCTCCCCTCCGTGTCTCGTGCCTGCAGGAGACTGATGCCAGGCACAGCAGCAGCAGCAGCAAAAATAACCTGCCGCTCCATTGCCTGGCACAAGACAAGTGCAGAGGGGTGACTTGAGCAGCCACTGCTGGCGGAAAAAGCCTACTGCACCTGGTATTCCCAGGCGGTCTCCCATCCAAGTACTAACCAGGCCTGAGTCTGCTTAGCTTCCGAGATCAGACGAGATCGGGCGTTTTCAGACTAGTATGGCCGTAGGCGCTGGCCCCTGCCTTTTCTCCCTACTTCAAGGCGTGCTGGCCAGCCACATTTTCTTTCTTGCTCTTTCTCTTTATCCCCTTTGGCTTTTTTTTCTCTTTTCTCTTTGCTCTTCCTCCTCCGTGCGTGCTTCCCTCCCTCCGTCCCTCCAGCTGCCTTTCAGGCCAGCCCTTGCCCACCAGGCTCCTGTAGTCTCCCACATCCCCACACAGGCCAACTGCAAGCCCTCCCCCTGCTTCATAGGGCTGCAGCCTGCATTCTCTCATCCTTCCTCACTCCTCCACCCCTCCATTTCGGAATGCCGGGCACTGACCAGTGGGGTACCGCACGGGTCAGTACTGGGACCGCAGCTTTTTACAATCTATCTTCAGGATATACAAGATGGTATTCGCAATAACATTCGCAAATTTCATCAGCTGGGTGGCAGGGTGAAATGTGATGAGGATGTTAGGAGATTACAGGGTGACCTGGACAAGTTAGGTGAGTGCTCAGATGCATGGCAGATGCACTTTCACGTGGATAAATGGATCCTTATCCACTTTGGTGGCAAGAACAGGAAGGCAGATTACCACCTAAGTGGAATCAATTTAGGTAAAGGGGCAGTACAGAGAGATCTGGGGGTTCTTGTACACCACTCAATGAAGGTAAGCATGCAGGTACAGCAGGTAGTGAAGAAGGCTAATAGCATGCTGGCCTTCATAACAAGAGGGATTGAGTATAGAAGCAAAGAGGTCCTTCTGCGGCTGTACAGGGCCCTGGTGTGACCACACCTGGAGTACTGTGTGCAGTTCTGGTCTCCAAATTTGAGGAGAGACATTCTGGCTATTGAGGGAATGCAGCGTAGGTTCACGAGGTCAATTCCTGGAATGGCGGGATTACCTTACACTGAAAGACTGGAGCGACTGGGCTTGTGTACCCTTGGGTTTAGAAGACTGAGAGGGGATCTGGTTGAGACATATAAGATGATCAAAGGATTGGACACTCTGGCGGCAGGCAACATGTTTCCGCTGCGGGGTGAGTGCCGAAACAGAGGACACAGCTTAAAAATACGGGGTAGACCATTTAGGACAGAGATGAGGAGAAACTTCTTCACCCAGAGAGTGGTGGCTGTGTGGAATGCTCTTCCCCAGAGGGCAGTGGAGGCCCAGTTTCTGGGTTCATTTAAGAAAGAGTTGGGTAGAGCTCTCAAGGATTGTGGAATCAAGGGTTATGGAGATAAGGCAGGAACAGGATACTGATTAAGGATGATCAGCCATGATCATATTGAATGGTGGTGCAGGCTCGAAGGGCAGAATGGCCTACTCCTACACCTAATGTCTATTGTCTATTGTCTGCGTGAGTTTTCTCCGGGTGCTCCGGTTTCCTCCCACAGTCTAAAGATGTGCAGGTTGGGTGAATTGGCTATGCTAAATTGCCCATAGTATTGGGTGCATTAGTCAGAGGGAAATTGGTCTGGGTGGGTTGCTCTTCAGAGGGTTGGTGTGGACTGGTTGGGCCGAAGGGCCTGTTTCCACACTTTGGGGAAGCTAATTTAATCAAGATCCCAGATAGAAACTTGGCTTGTTACTTAATATTTTCTCTCATTTTTATGTAACAAGGTGGCCTTTCACTGAAAGACAAGCACACATTACTGCTGAAGGGCTTATGCCCAAAACATTGATTATCCTGCTTCTCGGATGCTACCTGACCTGCTGTGCTTTTCCAACACCACACTCTTCAATTCTGATCTCCAGCATCTGCAGTGCTCACTTTCTCCCACACATTGCTGCAGATATGATTTTAATAACAAAAGCAAAAGCTTATTATGCAAAAGAAATGAAAATAGAATAAAGCCAATTACATACAACAAAATTTGAAAAATTCCAAACCATATGGTAAAATACAATCCCATCTATTCCAACATCATCATTTCACAGTACTCAAGCACCAGAGAGAATCCCTTTGTCTATCAAACTTTTAGAACATAGAACATTACAGCGCATTACAGGCACTTCAGGCCTCGATGTTGTGACGACCTGCCAAACCAATCTGAAGCCCACCCAACCTAAACGATTCCATTTTCAACCATATGTTTATCCAATGACCATTTAAATGCCCTTAAAGTTGGCAAGTCTACTACTGTTGCAGGCAGGGCATCCCTCACCCCCAAGACTCTCTGAGTAAAGAAACTACCTTGAACATCTGTCCTATATCTATCACCCCTTAATTTAAAGCTATGTCCTTTTGTGCTGTCTCTCACCATCCGAGCAAAAAGGCTCTCACTGTCCACCCTTTTCATCCCTCTGATTATCTTATATGTTTCAATTAAGTCACCTCTCAACCTTCTTCTCTATGTAGAAATCAGCCTCAAATTCCTCAGCCTTTCTGTATAAGACCTTGCTCTTTCTGCATAAGACCTTCCCCCCATACCAGGCAACAGCCTAGTAAATCTCCTCTGAACCCTTTCCAAAGCTTCCACACCCTTCCTTTAATGTGGTGATCAGAACTGCATGCAATACACCAGAGTTTTGTACAGCTGCAACATGACCTCATGGCTCCAAAACTCAATCCCTCTACCAATAAAAGCCAATACAGCATATACCTTCTTAACAATCCTATCAACCTGGGTGGCAACTTTCAGGGATCTATGCACATGGCCACCGAGATCCCTCTGCTCATCTACACTACCAAGAATCTTACCATTAGCCCAGTGTTCTGCATTCCTGTTGCTCCTTCCAAAGTGAATCACCTCACACTTTTCCGCATTAAACTCTATTTGCCATGTCTCAGTCCAGCTCTTCAGCTTATCTATGTCCCTCTGTAACCTGCAATATCCTTCGGCACTATCCACAACTCCACTGACCTTAGTGTCATCCACACGTTTACTAACCCATCCTTCTACACCCTCATCCAGGTCATTTATAAAAATGACAAACAGCGGAGGTCCCAAAACAGATCCTTGCAGTACACCAAAAGTAACTGAACTCCAGGATGAACATTTCCCATCAATCACCACCCCCTGTCTTCTTTCAACTAGCCAACTTCTGATTCAAACTGCCAAATTGCCCTCAATCCCATGCCTCCATACTTTGTACAACAGCCTACTGTGTGGAACCTTATCAAACATCTTACTGAAATCCATATACACCACATCAGCCACTTTGCTCTCATCTACCTGTTTGGTCACCTTCTCAAAGAACTCAATAAGGCTTGTGAGACCTACCCTTCACCATGTTGACTATCTGTAATCAACTTATTCCTTTCTAGATGGTTATAAATTCTATCTCTTATAACCTTTTCCAACACTTTACCCACAACCGAAGTAAGGCTCACCGGTCAATGATTACCAGGATCGTCTCTACTCCCCTTCTTGAACAAGGGGGCTCCAATCTCCTGGCATTATTCCTGTAGACAATGATGCCATAAAGATCAAAACCAAAGACTATGCAATCTCCTCCCTGGTTTCCCAGAGTATTCTAGAATAAATCCCATCCAGCCAGGGGACTTACCTATTTTCACAATTTCCAGAATTGCTAACACCTCCTCGATCCCATCTAGTCTAGTAGCCTATATCTCAGTATTCTCCTTGACAAAAATGTCTTTTTCCAGTGTGAATACTGGTGTAAAGTATTCATTTAGCACTTGTCCTATCTCTTCTGACTCCATGCACAACTTTCCACTACTGTCCTTGATTGGCTCTAATTTTACTCTAGTCATTCATTTATTCCTGACACACCTATAGAAAGCTTTAGGGTTTTCTTTGATCCTGGATGCCAATGACTTCTCATGTCCCCTCCTGGCTCTTCTAACCAAACACTACTGGTTAGGAGTATTGAAACAAAATCTCTTGTCTTGAAGAAAACTTTTTTTATGGTTCTGAACGAAGTCCTTTCTTCAGTAGGAATTGTCTCATATAACCAACTTAAACTAGGATTCCTGCAAACTGAAAATAAAAGCTTTTCCAAATATGGAGCTTTTCTCCAGGATAAGTTTAAAAAATGAATTCCTCATTCTTCCAAATTGAAAATAAGCTAATGCTTTACAATGCTTACCCTATCTGATCATAGAATCATCTGAATACCAATACTTTACATGACACTCTGCCTGCAGTCTAAAAATCCTCCCCTGGTTAGAACCACATTAGAGGCATTTGCCTCTTTTCTGGTTGCATTGGCTGCTTTAGCAAATGGCAAAATTCTTCAATGTCACTGCAGCCTTTTTGCATTAGTAAAACCAGAACTGTGTAGTCTTTCACCACTAAATATTCAGTACTTAAGAGAAGGGCAGTGGATGAAATAAGGGGATGAAAGAGGTTTGCCTCTTAGTTAAAAAAAAACAGCAATTCTGATTTTGATAAGTACTGACAACTCTCTGCATACAGAGCTGAACTGAGGATTGTCGAATGAGAGCAATCCTCTCATTAGACAATGTCTACTGTTGCACATTTTCAAGTAGGGAACTCATAAGGAGAATCAAAGTGCACCAAATCTCCTGTATAATACTATGATCAGATGCCCCTGAAGATCTCTGGCTGAAAATCATTTCCAAAAACTTTAAGTTCACAAGTTGCAGCTGACAAAAGCTCAGTAGTAGGGAAAAAGCAAGTGGAAAATTGACTAACTGATCAGTGATACCACTACCCCACCCATTTAACAACTACCCACTTTTTCACTGAGCTCTGGCAAACACTTCTTACTGTTGGCCCTCAAAGATGATCTAAAATAAGAAACACATTGGTGGTAAGCTATATCAGGCAGATGGAAAATAATGTTCTTGCTTTCACTGGTACCAACACTTTCATTTCTGCCAACAAACGATTGTGTTGAATGCCAGCTGCATAACTCATTCTTGACAGTAATAGGTGGGGTTGTCTTGGCCTGGTAGATAAATTGTTTCAGGACACAGTTTATGTTAACACACACACAAAGCCATTAAAATTAAATTTTGAAAATCTGTCTTCAAATAAAATAAACCCACATCAATTAAGTTAAAATGAAAACATAAGGAACAATTTAATACACTTGGGTATGTTAGCTATGTATCTTTGTTGTTTGGTAGGCGTTCCCTGCACATGAATAAAGTTTAGTTGAGCAGTTTTCCATTGGATAGCTATTGTTAGAAAATCTTAAAAGTCTTGATTATTGTACCAAATGAAATGGATTGTTTTAACTGTGCTACCTGGTTAGAAACATATTCTTTATTTAGGGTGTAGGTTTGCTCGCTGAGCTGTAGGTTTGATATCCAGGCGTTTCATTACCTGGCTAGGTAACATCATCAGTGGCAACCTCCAAGTGAAGTGAAGCTGTTGTCTCCTGCTTTCTATTTCTATCTTTCTCCTGGATGGGGTTCCTGGGGTTTGTGGTGATGTCATTTCCTGTTCGTTTTCTGAGGGGTTGATAGATGGCATCTAGATCTATGTGTTTGTTTATGCCGTTGTGGTTGGAGTGCCAGGCCTCTAGGAATTCTCTGGCATGTCTTTGCTTAGCCTGTCCCAGGATAGATGTTTGTGGCAGTCCTTGCATGGAATTTTGTAGATGATGTTGGTTTTGTCCATGGGTTGTACTGGGTCTTTTAAGTTTGTTAGTTTTTGTTTGAGAGTGTTGGTGGAATTATGTGCTACTAAGAGTTTGTTAGTAGTAAGACCCCTCGGAATCCTAGTAGCACACAATCCCACTAACACTCTCAAACAAAAACTAATAAACTTAAAAGGCCCAGTATAACCCATGGACAAAACCAACGTCATCTATAAAATTCCATGTAAGGATGGCCACAAACACTATGTAGGACAAACAGGAAGAAAGCTAGCCACCATGATACATGAACACCAGCTAGCCACAAAAAGACACGACCCTCTCTCCCTCGTAGCTACACACGGACGAGAAAAACCACCATTTCGACTGGGACAACACATCTATCCTGGAACAGGCTAAGCAAAGACATGCCAGAGAATTCCTAGAGGCCTGGCACTCCAACCACAATGGCATAAACAAACACATAGATCTAGATGCCATCTATCAACCCCTCAGAAAACGAACAGGAAATGACATCACCACAAACCCGAGGAACCCCATCCAGGAGAAAGATAGAAATAGAAAGCAGGAGACAACAACTTCGCTTCACTTGGAGTTCGCCACTAATGATGTTACCTAGCCAGGTAATGAAACGTCTGGATATCAAACCTACAGCTCAGCGAGCAAACCTACACCCTAAACCTCAACCTGAGCAACAAACCTTCACAAACCTTGCAAAAACATATTCTGTGCACAACCCTTTTAATATTTCACCTACAAGGTGCAGTAGAATGCCTCATCCAGATGACAATAAATCTGGAGAAAGTTCCAAATATTTAATTTTTATCTGCTCACTAATTGAACATATTTACAACTTTTTTTAAAAATTGTAATTACTGTTCCAGCTTGAAGAAATATTCATAGGATTGCAAACTTTTGGTGAAACACAATTTCTGTCAGGGTCTTACAAAGCAACAATGAACCCTTGCATATTTTTTACCTTAACCTCTGGACTATTTAATTGGAAATGGAACAATTTTAAATAAGACTGGTTCTGTAAACAGTTTTCTTTCCCTCGAGCATCAATCCTTAAATAAGGTCTTCCTTAACATTCTTGCTAGATATAGTGGGTATTGACCAGTACTGTTGATCTAGTGTCTGATCAAAGGGCAATCCATGAGAGTGGAACAACCTGATGGTACCTTTGCTCTTCTACCCAAATGCTTCCACATGCAGAGAGCACGGAGATTCGGATTTCAGCTCAAATTGTGATGTAAGATTGGAAAAAGGAAAAACGGATTTGAAATCAGCATTTCTCAATCGTATACCTTTTGTATTTTGCTGTATATTTTATATATCTCAAATCAAAGCAGAACTGACACTAGCTTGTAAGAGTGCAACAGGTTTTATTTTACTAGAGTTTTGGAGTATCTCTGCAAATGCAAAATATCTGCATTCACACAAATCGCAGTCTAGCTTCCAGCAACTTCCGTTTCCTTCACTCTGAGTTCACATCCAGGTTTAACCAATCAAACCCAGTGCTCATAGATCAGTTACCAAACTTTCCTCATGAAAGACAGAATAATTGAACACCACACTACCATGATCCTTTTGTGGAAGTAAACTTTAGCTTTTTATTTTCTCATTTCATCAAACACATCAGTTGCACCCACCCAGTTTCTCAGAGAAAACAATGAGGGTAGTGCTGTGCAAGTCTTGCATTTGCTTACATTTCCTGTAAGATCATGCCTTGGCCATGCACTGTGCTCTCAAAGGAAAGCTACAGACTGAAGAAGTTGGACGTGTGCAAATCAAAACAAACTTTCAGAATATGAAATTACCACTGCAAAACTATGAAGGATTTCAGATAACAACCACTACCGAATGACCATTCACGAAAGCCATAAATGAAACACATGATGACCAGATCAGATCATAAAAAAATACTTTTGATTTAAAAAGACTGTTATTCTTTCCCTCAGTAACTGACATTTCTAAGTTTAAAATATTTTTTAAATAAATCACTGTGTAGTCTCCATTTGTAGTAATTTCATTTTACTTCAAAATTCCAGGCTAAATAGCCAAGAGTTTTCATTTCTGAGATGCCACATGACAGGAGCCACCACTATATCTATCCCTGTGCAGTCTATACAAAGTTTCACAGTGAGGACCAGTACCTCGCTGCATTTGAAGGATTTCAACTTTACTATTTTTAAAATGCAGAATTGGAAACAGACTGCTGTAAACTTTGGCATGTAGCATAGTGGACTAAAGTATTTGGCTTACAAGTTTGAAATACTGAAATTGAATCTCAATAGCTTTCCTCCCACAGTAAATTGCCATGTCTAGAAAGGGAAATTCCTTATTTCCAAATAAAGGAAAATATTTAAAGGTGGATAGCCTTTTCAAAAAAAAAATGCCCTATACAATTCTATTCAAAATGATCTAGAAATCTAAGTGATCTAAAAATGCGAACTAAATCTTTATTGGTCTGATGAGGAAAGATCAGAGCTGGGCATGCAGACAATTTGGACTCCGACACTGATCTGTTGGTTTATTGGCACATTGGCACATTCCTGCCTGCAGGCTATTTTGGGATAGGTTGGTTTAGTGGTGATGATTGGTGGGTAAACAGTTAGGCTTCTTAAAGGGCCTATTAATAATACTATACTGATAGCTGATATCCTGGTTGGTGAACGGTTGATGGTATTATCGCCAGGCTGTTAATCCAGATACCCAAGCAATGTTCGACCCATGTTTGAATCCCACCTTGGCAGATGGTGAAATCTGAATTCAATAAAAATCTGAAAATTGAGAGAATCATTGCTGGGGGGAAACCCATTTTGTTCACAAATGCCTTTTAAGGAACTGCTATCCTTACCTGTTCTGGCCCACATGTGACTCCAGAGCCACAGCAATGGGGAATTGCTGGATGATTGGGATGGGCAATAAATACTGGCTTAGCCTGTGATGGACGCATTCAACAAATGAATAAAAAAAACTGGATTTTTCTGAGCTGGCATACAGGCTTCCTGTCAAAACCTGGCTCCCCCACCCCACAGCTACAGGGGCACAGCTCCACCATAATGGCCTTGATTCTCCAGCCTCTTTATTTTTATCATGTCTGAAATCACTTCAGGGTACACCTCTATGTTGAAGTACCCTCTTTTTCTCCAACATACATTGGCAGCTTAAGCATCAGGTGCCCACCTGCCACTATAGTTGAACATGGATGTAGTCAGAAGTCACATGACACCAGGGTTTTATTTGAAATCACAAGCTTTCGAGATGCTACTCCTTTGTCAGGTGAACGGTCTAGTGAAGTGGACTATAACCTGGTGTCCACCTCAGACCAATACGGGGACTCCACAACCTGAATAAGAATATGCCAGCTGGCTGCCAATTGGCAACTTTTTGGTAAACTGTGATATCTTAAAGTGCCCACGTGATAATGAATACCAAAAGACTCCTGTTTGTCAGTGAGCTGATGCAAAAATGAAAACTCAACTCATTCACTCTGTTCCTCTTTGTACATATGACAGACCTGCTGAGTATTTTCTGTTTTTAGGTGATGGATATAACATATTAATGTAGAGACTAACTGAATGCTGTTTCAGTGATGGTTTCTTTTAAAAACTCTTTCATGAGGAGGTGTGGGCTATTGAACTGTGGGCTATTGTTTGTGAGACAATCACTGAGGGCACTTTACTGTTGGTGTGGAGCCACATGTGGGTCAGACCATATAAAGGTAGCAGATTTCCTTGCCTAAAATACAGCAGAGAACCAAACAGTTATTTTAAATGTCAATTGGTAATAATGGGCAAAGAATACTGTTATATTTTATATTTTTATGAACTGATTTCAAATCCCACCAGCTGTCAATGTTGGATTTGAACCCATATCCCCAGAGTCTCTGCTGGTTTTCTGGATTACTAGTCCAGTAATTATGTCACTGCTTCCAGTATCTGATGTAAAGAATAGACCACAACCTAAATCTGAGTAACACTCCGGAACAGAAAAATAATGAAGGCATCCAATTTGATTCTAGGATGGAGGCTGTGAACACTTGCCTTCATATTAACTGTGGAATGAGAAGAAAGATTGTAAATTCCTGAAAGCTCAGCAAGTTGTATGTAGTGTGCCACTGAGCCATACAGATTATCCCCAGTTAACATGCCATAATGCACACCACAGTGTGCTTTTGCCAAGCATTTAAATAGGAATTCCTTTTCTCTTGCCATCAATTACACAGCTAGAGTAAGTTGTTTTTAAAATTTCTGATGCAAGAAAAGCCACAATGATTATTTGGACTATTAACAATTTGGGGAAAGATATTTGCACTTCATTTTTCACTTTAAATTATAACATGTGAGTAACTCTGATTTCACTATTTATTACTGCAGCTGGGCTAAGTTGAGCATACGATAAAAATGTTAACATTTGTTGCATCATAGCTAAAACAGAGATTAGAGAGTTCCATCTGCTAGTTGTTAAATAGCATTGCCCAGGCCAATTGTACTGCTGACACTAATTAGCATCAAATTAGCTCAACAATGCAATATTTTAAGCAATTCAATAGTTTCAAATGCTCTACACTGGACATTTTCTTTTCCTAATTGACTTCCTCAATTTTCTTTATTCTTTCATTGGGTGTGGTTATTTGTCACTCATCACTAAGTGCTCTTGAATTGAGTGACTTGCTGGTCCATTTCAGTGGGCAGTTAAAGGTCAGCCACGTTGCTGTGCATTTGGAGTCACATGTAAGTCAGAAAAGGTAAAGGCAGCAGATTTCCTTCCTGAGCGGATATTAGTGAATTAGGTGACAGTGTACAAAAAAGTTCTGACGATTTCATGATATCATTACTAATGTCACATGAAATCTTAACTCACGGATTGTTCAAAGGTCATGAAGCAAGAATACTTTATTCTATTGGCATCTGATCATTACAAACATGAAGGGAAATTAAGGAAGGTACTGTAAGTGCATGGAATCAAGCCAGTAGTTTACATGTGGCTGAGGAAATACGTTGATTCTTCTTCCTGCAAAGATTACACTTCATCTGAAAAGGGTCAGTTCATCTGCCCCAGCTGTCCTGCTCGGCGCCCTCCCTCACCATGCTAACCTGCTAATGGAGGTCCTAGCATTGCTGCTTCAGCTGCTCTCTCTCACCATGCCAACCCGCTAATGGAACCAATGACATAGGAAGGAAAAAGGTTGAGATTCTGAAGGGAGATTACAGAGAGTTAGGCAGGAATTCATAAAGGAGGTCCTCGAGAGTAGTAATATCTGGATTACTCCCAGTGATACGAGCTAGTGAGGGCAGGAATAGGAGGATAGAGCAGACGAATGCATGGCTGAGGAACTGGTGTATGGGAGAAGGATTCACATTTTTGGTTCATTGGAATCTCTTCTGGGGTAGAAGTGACCTGTACAAGAAGGACGGATTGCACCTAAATTGGAAGGGGACTATTATACTGGCAGGGAGATTTGCTAGAGCCGTTCGGGAGGATTTAAATGGGTAAGGTGGGGGGCTGGGACCCAGGGAGACAGTGAGGAAAGAGATCAATCTGAGACTGGTACAGTTGAGAACAAAGGCAAGTCAAACAGTCAGGGCAGGCAGGGACAAAGCAGAGAACAAGGTAGGACTGATAAATTAAACTTCATTTATTTGATTGCAAGAAGCCTAACGGGGAATGCAGATGAGTTGAGGGCATGGTTAGGAACATGGGACTGGGATATCATAGCAATTAAAGAAACATGGCTCAGGGATGGACAGTACTGGCAACTTAATATTCCAGGATACAAATGCTACAGAGGAAGGATAGAAAGGGAGGCAAGAGAGATGGAGGAGTGGCATTTTTGATAAGGGATAGCATTATAGCTGTACTGAGGGAGGATATTCCCGGAAATACATCCAGGGAAGTTATTTGAGTGGAACTGAGAAATAAGAAAGGGATGATCACCTTATTGGGATTGTATTATAGACCCCCTAATAGTCAGAGGGAAATTGAGAAACAAATTTGTAAGGAGATCTCAGTTATCTGTAAGAATAATAGGGTGGTTAAGGTAGGGGATTTTAACTTTCCAAACATAGACTGGGACTGCCATAATGTTTGGGGTTTAGATGGAGAGGAATTTGCTAAGTGTGTACAAGAAAAGTTTCTGATTCAGTATGTGGATGTACCTACTAGGGAAGGTGGAAATCTTGACCTACGTTTGGGAAATAAGGCGGGGCAGGTGACTGAGGTGTCAGTGGGGGAGCACTCTGGGGCCAGTGACCATAATTCTATTAGTTTTAAAATAGTGATGGAAAAGGATAGACCAGATCTAGAAGTTGAAGTTCTAAATTGGAGGAAGGCCAATTTTGACGGTATGAGGCAAGAACTTTCGAAAGCTGATTGGGCGCAGATGTTCACAGGTAAAGGAATGGCTGGAAAATGGGAAGCCTTCAGAAATGAGATAACGAGAATCCAGAGAAAGTATATTCCTGTCAGGGTGAAAGAGAAGGCTGGTAGGTATAGGGAATGCTGGATGACTAAAGAAATTGAGGGTTTGGTTAAGAAAAAGAAGGAAGCATATGTCAGGTATAGACAGGATAGATCGAGTGAATCCTTAGAAGAGTATAAAGGCAGTAGGAGTCTACTTAAGAGGGAAATCAGGAGGGCAAAAAGGGGACATGAGGTAAGCTTTGGCAAATAGAGTGAAGGAGAATCCAAAGGGTTTTACAAATACATTAAGGACAAAAGGGTAACTAGGGAGAGAATAGGGCCCCTCATAGGTCAGCAAGGTGGCCTTGGTGCGGAGTCGCAGGAGCTGGGAGAGATACTAAACGAGTATTTTACATCAGTATTTACTGTGGAAAAGGATATGGAAATATAGAATGTAGGGAAATAGATGCTGACATCTTGAAAAATGTCTCGATTACAGAGGAGGAAGTGCTGGATGTCTTGAAGCATAAAAATAGATAAATCCCCAAGACCTGATCAGGTGTACCCTAGAACTCTGTGGGAAGATAAGGAAGTGATTGCTGGGTCTCTTACTGAGATATTTGTATCATCAGTAGTCACAGGTGAGGTGCTCGAAGACTGGAGGTTGGATAACGTGGTGCCACTGTTTAAGAAGGGTGGTAAGGACAAGCCAGGGAACTATAGAACAGTGAGCCTGAATCGGTGGTGGGCAAGTTGTTGGAGGAATTCCTGAGGAACAGGGTGTACATGTATTTGGAAAGGCAAGGACTTATTAGGGATAGTCAACATGGCTTTGTGCATGGGAAATTATGTCTCACAAACTTGACTGAGTTTTTTGAAGAAGTAACAAAGATGATTGATCAGGGCAGAGCAGTAAATGTGATCTATATAGACTTCAGTAAGGTGTTCTACAAGGTTCCCCATGGGAGATGGATTAGCAAGGCTGGATCTCATGGAATACACGGAGATCTAGCTATTTGGATACAGAACTGGCTCAAAGGGAGAAGACAGAGACAGACTGGAGGCCTGATCACAAGGATCGGTGCTGCGTCCACTACTTTTCATCATTTATATAAATGATTTGGATGTGAGCATAAGAGGTATAGTTAAGTAAGTTTGCGGAAGACACCAAGATTGGATGTATAGTGTACAGCGAAGAAGGTTACCTCAGATTACAATGGGATCTTGATCAGCTGGGCCAATGGGCTGAGAAGTGGCAGATGTAGTTTAATTTAGATAAATGCAAAGTGCTGTATTTTGGGAAAGCAAATCTTAGCAGGATTTATACACTTAATGATAAGGTCCTAGGGAGTGTCGCAGAACAAAGAGACCTTGGAGTGCAGATTCATAGCTCCTTGAAAGTGGAGTCGCAGGTAGATAGAATAGTGAAGAAGGCATTTGGTATGGGAGAATATTGAGTACAGGAGTTGGGAGGTCATGTTGCGGCTGTACAGACATTGATTAGGCCACTGTTGGAATATTGCGTGCAATTCTAGTCTCCTTCCTATTGGAAAGATGTTGTGAAACTTGAAAGGGTTCAGAAAAGATTTATAAGGATGTTGCCAGGGTTGGAAGATTTGAGCTATAGGGAGAGGTTGACTAGGCTAGGGCTGTTTTCCCTGAAGTGCCAGAGGCTGAGGGGGTGACCTTATAGAGGTTTATAAAATCATGAGAGGCATGGATAGGATAAATTTACAAAGTCTTTTCCCTGGTGTGGTGGAGTCCAAACTGGAGGGCATAGGTTTAGGGTGAGAGGGAAAAGATATAAAAGAGACTTAAGGGGCAACTTTTTCACGCAGAGGGTGGTACGTGCATGGAATGAGCTGCCAGAGGAAGTGGTGGAGGCTGGTACAATTGCAACATTTAAAAGGCATCTGGATGGGTATATGAATTGGAAGCATTTGGAGGGATAGGGGCCAGGTGCTGGCAGGTAGGACTAGATTGGGTTGGGATATCTGATCGGCATGGACGAGTTGGACCGAAGGGTCTGTTTCCGTGCTGTAGATCTCTATGGCTGTATGACTCTAAGGATCCCATATTATGTACATGGGATCAATCCTGTGGTTTACATCTGGTTGAGAAACTTGAGAAATTTATTTGTTCCTTCTCCCCATTACACTCCTTTCCCTCAAAGTCACTCTTTCCAGAGAAAATTGGATGATCCCCAGCTGCCCTATTCAGCACCCTCAGATGCTGTTGGAGGTCCTGGCACAACTGTGCCAGCTGCTCACGCCCACCCTCACCAACGCCACCTGCTATGCTGGAAGAAGCTTCACATTCCAGATTTATGAATGAAATTTAAATGTGAGTTTCTGACCTTTTTGGGAAAATAAACACTGGCATTCAACCAGGCTTGGTTTTATTAATTGTAAGATTTAAGTTTACTCAAGATTTTAAGGTAACCAGTAATTTGGCTATATCTGTTTTCTCACTGATGTACTGTTACAATGTTTTTAATGGTACTGAAACAAATCCTGAAATACTGAACCAAAGGGTGTTGGATACTCACAGTGATCGCAGGGCAGTGAGCTGGCGGAAAGTATCTTGCTGAATTTCATAAATTTTGTTGTGATGCAGGTCACTGAAAATGGAAACAGATGAATGAAGCTTAACTATCAGGCTCTCAATTGATGGACACTCCGAATTTCTTGGCTTAGAATTTTAATGGATCAAAAAAAATGTTGCCTGTTCAAATTAGTGGATTTTTCTGAAATGTGCCATCATTTATCACATGAACCCTTGAATTATACTTGCCTACAAAGTTAGAAATCACACAAGACCAGGTTATAGTGCAACAGCTTTATTTGGAAGCACTAGCCTTCGGAGTGCTGCTCCTTCACCAGGTGGTTGTCACCTGATGAAGGAGTGCCGCTCCGAAAGCTAGTGTTTCCAATTAAACCTGTTGGACTATAACCTGGTCTTGTGTGATTTCTAACTTTGTACACCCCAGTCCAACACCATCATCTCCAAATCATGACTTGCCTACAAGGCAGCGTAAAACATTTCTATTAGCAGAAGTCTTACACTTACAGCTTTTGAAGCTTCTGGCAACCAAAGAAACTTGGGAGTTCCTGGATCCAGTTGTAAGACAGATCTCTGTTAAACATAAAGCACAACTTCTTTGAAAAAGGAAAATAATACTTTATTGTTTTATCAGCTTCTTTGCCTGTGATTTGTCATCTGTAACCAAGAAAAGGCTCTGCTGAGGGTTTCCCATTATTGCCACCCCAACTGTAGCGTTCCCTCAGCAAGTTGCAGCAACGTTCTTACTGGGGACTGCCTGTGTGGAACTATGATCAGGCTGACAATCAGCCAAAAACATTAAAAGATTTTCATCCAACTATGAAACAAAAGTTACAAAACATTATTTTACACCGAGCAAATTAAAGATTGGTACATGGAAAAAGATTTGATAAAATGGAATGGCAGCTCGGCAAATTTCGGGGCATTTAAAAGTCAACCAATTTGCTGTGGCCCCAGAGTCACATGTAGGTCAGATTCAGTGACAGATTTCCTTCCCGAAAGGATATTGGACTGATGAGTGGCAAATAATGTCCACATAAGTCATTTATACAAATGGCTTGGATGTGAGTTTAAGTTGTATCGTTAGTAAGTTTGTAGATGATATAGATGATACCAAAATTGAAGGTGTAGTGGACAGTGAAGGTTACCTTGGATTACAACGGGATCTTGATCAGATGAGCCAATGGGCTGAGGGGTGGCAGATGGAGTTTAATTTAGACAAATGCAAGGTGTTGCATTTTGGGAAAGCAAATCCTAGCAAGATTTATACACTTAATGGTAAGGTCCTAGGGAGTTTTGCTGAACAAGGAGACCTTGGAGTGAAGGTTCATAGCTCCTTGAAAGTAGAGTCACAGGTAGATAGGATAAGAAGGCGTTTAGTATGCTTTCCATTATTGGGCAGGGTATTGAGTACAGGAGTTGGGAGGTCAAGTTGCAGCTGTACAGGACATTGGTCGGGCCACTTTTGGAATATTGTATGCAATTCTGGTCTCCTTCCTATCGGAAGGATGTCGTGAAACTTGAAGGATTCAGAAAAGATTTACAAGGATGTTGAGAGGGTTGGACGATTTGAGCAATTGGGAGAAGTTGAATAGGCTGGGGCTGTTTTCCCTGGAGCGTCCGAGGCTGAGGAGTGACCTTATAGAGTTTTACAAAATTCTGAGGGGCATGGATAGGATAAATAGACAAGGTCTTTTCCCTGAGGTGGGGGAGTCCAGAACTAGAGGGCATAGGTTTAGGGTGAGAAGGGAAGCATATAAAAGAGACTGAAGGAGCAACTTTTTCATGCAGAGGGTGATACGTATGTGGAAAGAGCTGCCTGAGGAAATGGTGGAGGCTAGTACAATTGCAACATTTAAAAGGCATCTGGGTGGCTATATGAATTGGAAGGGTTTGGAGGGATATGGGACAGGTGCTGGCAGGTGGGACTAGATTGGGTTGGGATATCTGGTTGGCATGGATGAGTTGGACCAAAGGGTCTGTTTCTGTGCTTTACATCTTTATGACTTTAAATGCCAGGCAATGACCACTGGCAACAAGAGAGAATCTAACTATTGCTGCTTGGCATTCAATGGCAGTATCATCACTGAATTACCCACTATCAACATCCTGAAGGATGCCTTTGACCAGAAACTGAACTGGATTTGTGATATAAATCTTGTGGCTATAAAAGCAGGTCAGAGGCTAAGGACTCTGCAGTGAGTAATTCACTTCCTGTCTCCCTAGTGCCTATCAAGAATCTTCGAGATGCACATCGGGACTATGATGGAATATTGGACATTCAAGAAGCTTGACACCATCCAGGGCAATTAATTTGATTTGACACTGTTACCAGGCAAAACACTTGCTTAGTTTCTCCAGGACAAAATTGGACAAAGAAAGAATGAGTTAATTTTGATAAAGAAATATTAAGTTATCTAACATTTAAGTTTTAGTTGGTTTTCTTTTAAATCCAGGAAAAATAGGCAATGGTTGATCAATTCATAACTTACAAAACTTGCAAATTTGGTAGCTGTTTGCAAACAGTGCTTGGAAGAGATGCAATTCGTGCTCCTGTTAGAGTCCTGAAAGATAAAAGCTGTTACTCTCAGTAAATATAACATATATCATCAACATTTCTTTTCCAAATATATTGTGGAATATCAATCAAATATGTTCAAAGTTTGGTTGTGAAAAACTTACAGACTTTCTAAACTTATGGTGCCAGTAAGATCTGGAAATTCAGTTATTTCAGTTGCTCCATTAAGGGAGCTAGAAAGAGAAAAGGGATTAGTATTTAATAAAATAGTACAAATGTTTGGCCTATATACTTTTTACAAGATTTCAGTGATATGAGCACTTAATTTGTACTTACAGTATGCGTAACTCAGGCAGGTGTTGAAAAGCAGATTTTCCAACGAATTGGATCGGATTATCATAGAAATGGCTGCAAAGAAAAAGCATTTTAATCATACCCACACTTTCAAGACTGCAGCTTCAGAACAGTAATTGACTTGGAAGCTTGATGTTGCTAGCTTTTACTTCACTTTAATTAAGTTTTAATGAAGAGTTATATCAGACTTGAAATGTTAACTCTGTTTCTCTCTCCACAGATGTTTCTCCAGCTTTTTCTGTTTTAGTTTAGATTTCCAGCATCCGGTCTTTTGCTTTTATTTGAGTGAAAAGCTTGATTTTAAAAAGTGAACAAGAACAGAAATGAAACTCTAAACTCAACCCACCATCCTGTAATTTAGTATGTAAAGTTAAATGTTGAAATAAAACTTACATAGTTAGGAGGGATGGATTGCCAACAAATGCATGTTCAGGGATTGACCGAATGTTGTTGCTATGAAAGCCCCTAGAACATAATTTATATCAAATGAACAATGGCTTACAACAGTCTAGAGTTCCAAAATCTTCTATTACATCAACATAGTTTCAAAAGTTAATTGTTCTTCCTTACTATTTATGTTCACCTATGGACCTACTGGCACAGGATAACTATTTTAAGGTCACATTTCACTTGCTATATTTCAGAAATAGTTTGTTGTGTGAAGCTCTAAGAGATGTTCTCACATGAACTCATAATAGGAATATTACACTCCCATTTATACAATTTGTTTTTTCTTTTAACAGCAACAGTAACTTACTTTGCAGTAGCAGCATTACCTGAGGGAAAATTTACCAATGCAATGGTCGAACCAAGAATATGATAATAAGGGAGGTGGTCAAAGGAGCGGTTGTAAAGGTACATTTTTGAGACACAGTTGAAAGTAAGGAGAGTTGTATAAAGGAGATCAATTTGAATAGAAAGTCCCAGGATCTAAGAGCAAGATTTGTGAAGGTTCTGCTACTGATGGGACAATGAGAATTTATGATAAGCAGGACTGGAGGGGGACCAGAAACGGCTGTAGAGAGACATGCAAATGAAAACAAACTTTTAAGGTTGAAGGGTTGATGGCTAGAAAAGTAATAGTCATATAGGAGACCAGTAGAGACAAGTGTGCAATAACTTTCTGGATGGCTGGAGGTTTAGTCAGTGTGGAACTTGTAAGCCCAACAGGAGGATATCAACAATGTCACATTCAGCACTGAAAGGCATAGCTCCTTCTCCTACTTTGATTTTAAATATGCCGACTGTAACATATTGGACAATAAAAAGCTTTGAAATCATTTTTCAAAATTTAAGAATGAATTATCCTTTTTTATTCTCTTATCCATCAGATCTCCCAAGGACCTGCATCACCTGTAGACAAACTACTTCTACCAATATGACTTTGGATCAGTTGCCTGGAATCCTGCCAGATGAGTCTTTTGATGTTTTCATTCAGCCAATCTTCCTTTTTATGAAAGGAACCTGATCTTTGCTCAACATCTCCCCCAGCTTCTGTGCTCCTGCATTGTATTGCTTGTGCCAGCTGAAAACTCCCTCAACTTATCATTTTGATTTACAGTGAGCCCTACCTTGTAGATTTGTGTGGGCACCAGAGACCATCACCTGGAGTCAAAGCCATGACCAATTTTCTTTTCTGCAGACTGTTACAAATTTTGCAGTAACTTCCAAGTGACGGGCAGAGCGAAAAGGTTTTGGAATATAAAATACAACAAGTGCTCAAATTGCTGAAGTACTGGCTATTTCACAGCAAAATCTTTAAATGCAGTGATGGTATCTCATTCAGTCATGTTTTCTTCTGACTTCCATTTCCTCTTCTAAGATCAGAATCAGTATTATCAGATTCCATGAATAGACCTAATTATTAGAGCTCATTAATATGTCAAAGAGAATTCCAACCCTGACCGCAGAATTGGCATTCTTGCAATATCATAAAAATATGCAAAAGATTTGGCCCAAAGATTAATTGACAGTATCCAGTGACTTAACAATTTTACCCATAACAACACTGAACCCACCCTGAGGTGACACTGCCACTCCATTTTGATCGCTTTGATGATAAAACTGCACGTACTTGTTCAATGTGAATCCTGACAGCATGGGATACTTACAGCTCTTTAAGATTTGTTAGTGTCTTTATCGCAACAGGAAATTCATCCAGATTGTTGTAGTTCAAATCTCTGCATTAGATAACAAATATGAAGAAACATAATGAGGTCATCTGCAATTGTGGCCAGAATGTATTTAGTTAAATTTCAAACCAATATTTGGCAACAGACTCTTTGCAAACTTCAGTTCACTTCCAGCTTTTAACAATCATGTAATGTCACAACAATAATCACACAAATCCTTAGCAGAATCAATGAATGTGCTTATATATATTTTTAAAAACTGAACTATCTTTTGAAAAACTCAGGGTTCCTTTGAAAGCTTGGTTCATTAAACAATTCTCATCTTTCAAAAGGTAAATCAAGTTATCATGTGCTAAAATCTACAGTATAAGTATATTGTGCTCTCTTGTAGGTATTTTGCTTTCATATACAAGAGTTTCAGTGCTCTAGGAATTTTTAAAAAAATCATTCATAGGATGTGTGCATTGCCGGAGAGACCAACATTTATTGTATGGGCTACACTGTAGGGGAATTAACCTAATCTTCTACAGCCCATGTGGTACAGAGACCTTCACAGTGTTGTTAGGTGCAGCATTTCGTGTGTTTGACCAAGCAGCAATGAAAAGGTGATGTATTTCTGAGTCAAAATTGTGTGTAACTTTCAGGAGAACTTGAAGGTTTGCAATGTACATGCTTCCCTTGCCATCCAGGTTTGAAGGAGCTGTTATAGAGTCATAGAGATGATTATCACAGAAACAGACCCTTCAGTCCAACTTGTCCATGCTGCCATTATATCCTAAACAAATCTAGTCCGCTTTGCCAGCATTTAGCCTTTATCCCTTTAAACCCCTTATATTCATATACCCATCCAGATGCCTTTTAAAAGTTGTAATTGTACCAACCTCCACCACTTCCTCTGGCAGCTCATTCAATACATGCACCAGCCTCTGCGTGAAAAAGTTTCCCCTTAGGCCCCTTTTAAATCTTTCCCCTCTCACCTTAAACTATGGTCTCTAGTTTTCGATTCCCCTACCCAGAAAAAAAGATTGTGTCTGTTTACCCTATCCATGTCGCTCATGATTTTTCACCCCTTAGCTCCAGGGAAAACAGCCCCAGCCTATTCAGCCTCTCCCTATAGCTCAAACCCTCCAACCCTGGCAACATCCTTGTAAATCTTTTCTGGACGCTTTCAATTTTCACAATATCCTCTCTATAGCAGGGAGACCAGAATTGCACACAAAATTCCAAAAGTGGCCTAACCAATATCCTTTAGAGCCGCAATAGGATCTCCCAATTCCTATACTCAATGCCCTGACCAATAAAGGAAAGCATACCAAATGCCTTCTTCACTACACTATTGACCTGCAACTCCACTTTCAAGGAACTATGATCCTGCATTTCAAGGTCGCTTTGTTCAGCAACATTCCCCAGGTCCTTACCATCAAGTGTACAAGTCCTGCCCTGATTTGCCTTTCCAAAGTACAGCACCTCACATTTATGTAAAAACTCTACCTGCCACTCCTCGTCCATTGACCCATCTGATCAAGATCCTACTGTACTCTGTTGAGGAAGTTTTAACAATTTACCACAGTGCAATATGTGTATGGTGCACACTGTTGTCATTGTGCACTGGGAATTGAGTGAATGAATATTGGAAGTGGATGGGGCAACAATCAAGTGGACTGCTTTGTGCTGGGCCCTTGAATGTGGTTGGAGCTACACTCATCCAGACGAGTGTAGTGGATTTCATTGCACCTCTGACTTGTACCTTGTAGATGGTGGACAAACTTTAGGGAGTCAGGACTGAGTTACTTACTGATAAATTCTCAGTTTCTGATGTGCTGTGTAGCCACTGTATTTATATGACTGGTCTACTGTATTTCTGATCAATGGCAACCTTATAATGTAGATAGTGGGGGCTGGGTGGAGGCCATTCATTCAGTAAGATGGATGCGAATGCTTTGTACTGATATGCTGACTTCCCCATCACTGAGAATGGGGATCTTTGGAAGTGTTCTCCCCCATATTGATTAGTTACCATCATTCATACTTGGATGTTAGAGCATTGTTCTGATCTGTTGTGTTTCAGATCTCTTAGAGTTGAATGGAGTGTGTAGCTTCTGGTGTCCAGAAAGCATTTAGTCCTGAGTGAAGGTTTCACCAGGTCATTTAGCTCTTCACTTCTTGGTGTGCCTGGAGTTCACTCTGGCATGCTCCGTACACTCCCCATTGAACCAGGTTAATCCGTTATTCCTAGATGTCACACTGCGGGACATGCAGAGCCATAAGGTTACAGGTTGTGGCACAATACTGAAAATACTGCAAATGGCTCACAGCATCCTATGGAGGTACAATTGCACAGGCACCACCGATGGAGTTTGCTCTCTTCTGGCCCACATCAGCAATAGTCCTTCGAGAAAACCTGATTTCCATTCAAAAGCTGCCATTAGCCTGTTACTAAAGGGCAGGAGGGAAGGGTCCCTTTGTTCCAGGCCATGAGCTGAATTGTCCCAATTCTGTTGGGGGTGGACTTGATGGCAGGACCAGGGGAAATTCAGATATGTTGGTGTAAGGTCAGTGTACTGACATGGTGCTGTCTCCAGTCAATCTCACCGGAAATGGTTCATCGCTTGCAAAAGTGACCCAAATGCAGCAACAGGGTATCCAGTTTGAGTACATAATGGGATAGGAAGTTTGGAAGATTAAGATTTGGCCCTCGACAAACTTGGACAGTGATGTGTAGAAATTGGCTGGAGGCCACTTAAGTGAGACTATAAGACCATAAGATACAAGAGCAGAAAATAGGCTATTCGGCCCATCGAGTCTGCTCCACCATTCATGACTGATAGCTTTCAATCCTATTGTCCCGCTTTGTCCCTGTAACCTTTGATCCCCTTGAAGGAATCTAGAAGACCTCCTATTCTAACACCACCATCCCACCACAGCAACAACAATTAGCTGCGGTTTTCCTCTATGGGGACAGTTTGGTAGCTATGGCCAGAGTTTACCATTTAAAAGAAATTCTAACCACCTCAACAGGTGTGTCAAGATGGAAGGGGCCACCTTTACCATTGGAACTGCTTTCTTTCAATGCTTGCAGGCCCTCTGATTAGGATGCAATTGGATGGTGGACTTGGACGGGGCAAAGAGTTTGACTCCAGCAAGATCTCCCAACTGGGAATGCTGCCTGCAAAATGTGGGTTGAGGATCCAGAAGTGGTCTCATCCCTCAATTGCTTATAAAGGAGAAAACTCTCTCACACATTAGCAAATGCAGCACTTGGTGATTGGTCTATGTTGCTTTTGCATTTCTGTTCCCACTAATATAAAACTGAATTAATTTTCTTGGCAAGCTCACACATTCAAAGCCAGAGATATCCTTCTGATTGGAATCTTTCATACAAAATACTGCACAGGCCTGTTATTATAAAAGTAGTGTTAAGGGTCACAGATGATTGTGTCAACTGTTCTGTTTGGCTCTTTGATATTTTGCTGCAAGAAGTCTTTATTTGGTTTTAAATTAAGTTTATGGTTTGGTTTCAGATACAGTACAGGAAAAAAACTGAAGTGTCTGCTCTCCATGGGTTGCTTAAACATCTACACTATTTAAGACCAAACTGAGGTAGCAATTAACTTGTACTGCAATAGTTGGCAAACATTTTCATGTTTATTAATCTAATAGTAGATGACTTATTAAACACCATAAATAGATTATTTTTGCAATATCATTAAATACCTACAAGTGACACAACAGTCTTTTATCTGACGGGGAGCAGCGGTCCAAACGCTTGTGATTTCAAATAAACTTGTTGGACTATAACCTGGTGTCCTGTGGCTTCCAACCTTGCCAATCTCAATCCAACATTGGCGCCTCCACATATATAACTGTGCATAGGTTTTTATATCATATGGGCTCCTGAAATTTTTGATATTCACGGAGAATATTGTAAGTTTTCAACTGAAGAGACAGAATAATTAGAAATACATTGGTGATTGTGTTTCACTTTAAAGATTTTGTTAATTCCTCAGTTATTTTGATTTTTTTTTGAATTTCTGTTTTTACATATTGAAACATTCAATAAAAGGGAAACAAATAAAACAAGATGCCGACTTACAAAGTTTCTAGGCTGTGGAGACCATCAAAACATCTCTTCCCCAGGGAGTGGATTTGATTGTTATGGAGATGCCTGCAGGGTATCATTAATGGCACAATCAGGAAAAGAACGTGCACATGACAAGCTTAAACAAACTTTAGGTTGAAATTCTTCAGCCATTCCACATATTTATTCGATTCAGGTTACACCAATACTTTAAATATTTGTTGCTAATAGCAGTGTACATATGTTCAAAATTGAAAATGATGTCAGATTTATGTTAAACCATCACTCATTGGCAAATAAAAATTCAATTTGTGTACATAAACCCCTGAAGTTTACACAATTGTTCAAATTCTGTTCAGACACTCTGGTGTTAAATTACCAATTTGATAAATGTGAGTAGTTCTTATTCCCTTTGAAACATGTCAAAAGACTCACATCATTTCAGAGCCTCAGTTAAATCAGATGTCAAAAGGATGTGAGTTTTTACTCCAAACAAGGGTTAGGCTACTGATGTCTTTAAACTTGAAGTTTTCAACTGTATGAGAAAGTTTAGCATTTCTCCCCTTGTTACAAATCCTGATGGACCCTATTCTGTATTCACAGCTTTGTCTTTTCATGTTTCAGAGCTTCAGCATTTGGATTTGATATTCTGGATTATTTACAGCATTGCAAATCAATAATCAGTTGGAATTGGCAGTTGAAAGGATTGTTATTGGAAAGTTGCAAAACCTTCTATGACAGATACTGTGACAGATACAGTGAATACAGATGCAGCATCGAATTTGAAAAGTATATCTCCCCATCTGCAATCAATGTGAATACTAAAGCATTGATTCACTTTAACAGAAAATTTGAAGACAATATGAAGAATGGACAATCCAAGTTCATCTTTCAACTCTTCTAGAAAACATCATTAGACTGCCACAGTTCAAGAAGGCAACTCACCCCCACCTCCTCAATTAGGGATGGACAATAAATGCTGGCCTAGTTGGCAATGCTCACATTCTGTGGAAGAAATTTTTTTTTACAAATTTTTGAATCTTTGGTGCTACAAGGTTCCCTGTTAGAATATGCCAAATATTTTCCATCCTTTCAGTAAGGATGAGATTCTCTTTATAACTTGTGTTAAAATTATTTTTTAGTAATTTCAATGCATGTTCTTTATTGTTAACTACCAGACTTACTTTTAAGTGGTACTTTAGCCAATTTGTAATGCTTCTGCAATTGAAATTCAAAATTTCTAGCACTTCTGGTTTTGCTCCCCTGAGAGATGTACCTTTTTGAATAAAAACACATTTCCCATTTCCACCCTTCAACAGATTTTCTTCCCAATATCCCTAAGATCACAAGGCTAACAGACAATACCAACCATCCCTGCAATATCGGAGATAAATAGCTCTTACCACATTTTGAATGACTTTGATAACACAGTCTTTTTCAATTCCTACATGTTATTCCGATGAAGCTGTTCGTGCATTACTTGGCAATATTATCCAGTTGAATTGGTAAATTAGCACTCAAATCTGTTTCTAAATTACAACGTTTGATGTGATTTGTAGGAGTGGTACCATTTGCTCTTGTTCTCCTCTGAAGATAATCAAGTCACCTTTGATTAATACTTTCGCTTTCTACACGACTAAATGTATGAGCTTGCTTTGAGGAGAAGGACTTGCATTGTATGCTCCATGACATGACAGGCTGAAGCAATTAGAAAATCCCTCAAAGTTTTGTTGTTACAATCCACAGACTTTTAAATGCAATTCTAATCTATTTTGTGTTTCAAATTTGTCACAGTTCATTGGGAGATCCGTTTCAAGGCAGTGTCTCATTTGGAGTGGGTGAAATGCTTGGTTTTTAAACAAGCAAATGAATGACTTTGAGAAAATGTAGAAAATTAATTGTCAATACTGAATGAAGGGACTGTTTTTAAAAACACATTGGAAGATTCATCAAGTTAGAACAGGGATAAGATCCTTTATACACAGCCAATGTTTCTGTAGGATGTGCAGTGTATTATACAGAAATGACATGGGTTTTTCAGTTTTGTTAACAATTTAATGGAGAATAGCTTATTTGTAGTTTAGTGCATTAGTTGTCTACTGGTAATGTTTAGTTGCTGACAGTGTGGTGCTGGAAAAGCACAGCAAGTCAGGCAGCATCCAAGGAGCAGGAAAATTGACATTTCAGGCAAAAGTCCTTTGTCAGGAATTTCAATTCATTTGTTAGAGTAAAAGCCTTAAAATGTGAGATCTTGCCATGCAATCCATTGCATCAGTCATTTGTATTATTAAGAGTCATCAGTCTCTATGGGTTTTGAGGCAATAAGAATAATGAGAATCTTCATCAATAATATTTCATTAAAATTCATTGCCTGCAGATTGTAAAAGCTAAAGAATATGGAAACTTAATAGAGTTGTTACTGCAATGCAAACAGAGGAAAGGAATAAGCCATTAGCTTCTCAATGCTGTCTGTCATTCAGCTACATTATGGCTAGGTCTATCTCAATTCGATTTCCTCCAAATCCCTTGACATTCTTATATACCAAACATCTATCAATGTCAATGTTGAACATTTTAATTGACTGAGCACCTATAGCCTTTTAAAGGCAGAAATTCCAGATTGTCACCATCCTTTTTGTGAAATAATGATGTAACTCCTCACTGTTAGTTGAAGTTTCTGTTCCGTTGAGAATCTGTGTTGTAATGCCTATAATACCTTTCCTGACATGCAATGACCAAAACTGAAGGCAAGCACTCCAGAGAAGATCGAGTATCAGATCAAATTTATTCAATGGAGCAATTGGTTTTGTTTGTCATGTGATTCAAAAAGTAATGGTTTTAGCCACAGCCCTCAAATCAAAACCATGTTCTGGACTGTACTGCGATGCCCCATGCCTTACTGGCACATAAACACAGACAAGAGATGAGAGGGTTGCCTGCACTGTTAGAATTCAATGCCAGTTTGAGTCATGTTCTTCAGGAGAGTTAACAACACAAACAATATTATGGGCATGATTTTGCAGATACTCCTCCAATATAAAGTTTTGTCTGACCATTATTCACCCAAGTCCCAACTATTGTTTAGCAAGATTCTTTGAATTGTGACATTATAAACCAGTTCTGGCATAAAATCCCACATCGACACATTCAGTGAACAAAGGTATTATTAATAGTGCATCTTAAAATCCTGGGAACCATTACCTGAGAGTGCACATTCCATTGGTAGACCAGACTTCAGCTATGGTAGGTTTTAACTTCTAGAAATCACGGGAAAAATATTGGTTATATCTTTCATTGAGATGAAAGTTTCCCCTTTAAACATGGTTTAAAAGATCAAGAAACTGTTTAGTCAAAACAGTCATCAACGACCTCAGCTGCTACTGATTAAGAAAGTGACTTCAGGTGATTGGATCACCCCATTAGTTTTGTGATGCTAAACTTGTAAAGGAAAAACATTCCAGGGATTACTCAGATTCTTTCCAGTACACAAGAATGTGGTAATGATCTGTATTTAGATTTATTAAGTTTTTGTATGTATCAAACTGTACTCAAACATTGCATTCAGACATCCTTACTCAGAGATAGGCATGCAGATTTGGTTGCAAGTTATCAGACAGGATCTTCCAGGGATGTCTTCTCACTGCTGGGAAACATCCTAGCAGCAGGGATGTTGGAGACAGTTCTGGCACAGTATCCCCCATCCCCTCAGTCTTCTCACAGCCCCACATTTGTGGAGGAGAAGGGTGATTTCAGCCCATTGTTTCAGAATGATATTACAAAGAAGTTAGATATGTCAAACTCAATTTTGATTATGTCACTTCCTGTTTAGCCATAATCAAAATTTTCAGTAACAGTACCTAGTTGTCTCTTGACATTTTATACTTAAATTGTAAGGAATTTGACCTTTTTCAGTCATTCATGCAATGTGGGCACTGCTGGCTGGGCTAGCATTTATTGCTCATCCCTAATTGCCCTTGAATAGATGGTGGTGAGGTCCTTATTAAATTGCTGCTATCCATTTGGCTTAAGTAATGTTAGCGAGAGTGCCAGACTTTAACCCAGTGACACTGAAGAAATGGCAATATATTTCCAACTCAGAATGGTGAGTGGCTTGAAGGGGAGTTCTGATGGTGACATTCTCATGTATCTGCTGTTCTTGATCTTCTAGATAGTATTGGTCATGAAATTGGGAGATGCTGTCCAAACAATTGACCCCAATGTGTAACTGTCCCTCGTATTACTTGAGTAGTAACTTTGTACATGGTTAAATAAAAAGAGCCCGAAGTTAAATGGCAGCATCCAATATTATTTTAGTAGGCAATTGTTTGCAAGATCATAATATATTTCTGTGAATAATTTGAAACAGACTAAAAGTATTTTGATTTGTAATCAATGTTGGACAAAACCTCTGCATAGTACAATAGTTTTGGCATCCTAAAGTGAACTCAACCCACTGCTCTCATCTGTGCTGTTTAGATTGGCCACAGGACAGGTCAAATGATTTCTGCATTTCACGGTACACTTAGTGCCACTATTACTTATTTATTCGAAGATTGTACCATATCCATACAGAAATATCTTTACAGCAATGAGAACAAAAGCAACATTACTTACAGAACTACCAAACTGGAAAGATTCTGAAATGCATAGTCTGGGATATGAGGAATTCTATTCAGGGCCAAGGTCATGGCTTGTAGACAAGGTAAACTGCTCAGAGCTTTGACTGGGATATCTGTCAGGGCGTTGTCATCTAGCCAGAGATGTCTAAGTGAGACCAATCCTTTGAAGCAGTTTGATGGCACAACAGAGATATGGTTGGCATCCAGTCTCCTAGGAAATAAAAAAAAAGAGTTGAGATTTATTTTTTAAGGGTTATGGAATTGTGTCAAATAAACTCTCGGGCATTTTGTCAATATTTTGTGAATGCACTATCAGATTTTAACAGAACATAACAACCTTTTCTTTGAACAGTTCTATTTTACCATTTATACAGTCTGCATGGTAATGGACACTGTTTACATAAACACTTTTAAAGTAATTTATAAGAGACTGTCAAACACAGATTGGGATATAAACATCAACCCAAGCACAACCTTTATCAGAACATTCTTAATTTCAAATATATTACACTGAATTATTTTCTCGATGTGTGTATGACATACACTAAGCTGACATTGTATAACATTCAATATTTATTGCATGCACTTTATTCCTTCCAGCAACACACAGATTAGCCTATGTATAGAGTCCAAAAATCTCTATGCTTAAATCGTAAAAAATTTTAATCATGTTGATTTTAATAATTCCACTAGTTATAAGCATCAGTTGGATTGTCTGTCCTTCGAATATCAATAAAATATCATACCCTGATATCTTGAAAAGGAAAGTTAACACTTGCAGGATAATTATGACAAATGTAATTCATGATTTGCAGGAAAACAGGTGCAAAAAAAATTGCTAATTGTTTTTGTTTTGCTTTTAGTTAGATTTAACATTCTCTTACTGTGATTTTATGAGCCATATGTGTCTTAGTGCTCATTACAAAATTAACATCAAGCTATCTCAGCCTTAAATAGTCTCAAAGGTGAAGGATTCTGAAGTAGAGAAGTAGGCAAGTCAACACAACCCTCTAAGAGAAGAAATACTCCTCATCTCAGTCCTAAATGGTCAACCCCCTACCCCAAGACTAAGCCTACAGTTCTCAGTTTCCCAGCTAGGGGAAACAACCTCTCAGTCTCTACCCTGTCAATCCCCCTTCAACATAGGAAAAACCCCTGTTCCCAAGAACCAATTTAGTGAACTTTCACTATACTGCCTCCAATGCAAGTATATCCTTCTTCAAGCATGGAGAACATTTAGAATTATATAGTTTTGTATGTTACATTAAAAGAGTGAGAATGATTGATTTTGTTCTCTTTTTGCAGATGTGAATTAGGAACAGAAGTAGGCCATTCGACCTAGAGTCTGCTCTGCTATTCAATAAAATCACAGCTGACCTGTTTGAATTTTGCAGTCCACAATCCCAATAACTTTGATAACCTTAGATGCCCTTGCCTTAATAGAATCTACCTAATTTTGCTTTAAAAAATATTCAATGAACTCTAGCTCCACTTTCTTCTAAGGTAGAGAGGTCAGATCTCCAGTATCTGCCGGTTTTTGATTTTATCTCATTTACCTTTTCCTATTTAACTTGCTCTGCTACTTTTTAGTAACTTTAACACTGAAATAACTCCACGGAAGCTGATATCCCATCATCAAGTCAATCTTCATTTACAACTCCACTGTACCTGGACTCTGACCAGCTACCAGAGAGCCAGTCCCTAGACTGAGGAGACTGTCTGATACTCCGGCTTATATCTGTCAGCCAGGGCTCCCTGATTGACTCAGATCAGGGATCTTGTACTCAACAAGATCCCCTTGACTAACGTCATTCCAATCACTATAAACACATTCTAATTTTGTGCTAGTTCAGACACTGTGTCATTTGATTTAAGATGATTTGCTGAATTTATGCTTCTGTGTTAGGAATGCAAATTCAGAAATATTCCTGAAATTACGAACTCAAATTGGGAAAACGTGTCCTGGATGTTTTAATGTTTACTCCTGGGAGGCATGTTATTATTCAAAGGAGTTGGGTCCACTTCCCCTGGCAAGAATTCTCAAGAACTGCCAAAAGCACATTAAGGCTCTGTGAAAGACTCATCTTAATGATCCGGGTGTCACAGCTGTAAAAACTAACAATAAGGTAAACACTCTCTTGCTCTCACTCCTCAGACTCCTTAGACACTACACTAGCACCTAATGTGCCAACCAAACTTCCATAACCTCACTTAGCCTCCATGCCAACCTATACCCATATCTCATTGTCCTTTATAGTCCTTATGGCAACTTAGTGCCTTTACTCATATGTCCTCAATGCTAGATTACCCAGTATCCATCATAGGCAGATCTCATATGGAGATAAAACAAGATAAAGTCCTGAGAGTCATAGCATTCATAGAGTCATATAGCATGGAAATAAGTCCAACTCATCCACGCTGACCAGGCATCCCAATCTAATCTACCGCCCATCTGTCAGTATTTGGCTCATATCCCTCTAAATCCTTCCTAATCATACACTCATCCAGATTCCTTTTAAATGTTGTAATTGTATCAGCCTCCATCACTTCCTCTGGTAATTCTTCCATACATGTACCACCCACCCGCGTGAAAAGGTTACCCCTTAGGTCCTTTTTAAATCTTTCCCCTCTCAGCTTTAACCTATGCCCTGTACGTTTGGATTCCACATCCCTAGGAAAAAGACCTTGGCTGTTCACCCTATCCGTGCACCTCATGGTTTTATAAACCTCTATAAAAGGTCACCCCTAAACAAATCAAAACGTGTAAATCCCATCAAGTGGTCAATCCCTCATTAAATTACCTCTTGAATTTAGAAACCCACATCAAACATCTGGAAAACTCATTCAAACTGTGAAATGACTGGACAACTCTCCCCCACCACCCCCGCCACCACCACCCCACCCCCCACCCAACCTCCAGAGTCTAGTGATAGTGGTAAGTTGTTATTCCTACAATGTTAAAGCTGAATGAATGAAGTTCATGAATGTCAATATGGGTTAGATTTTAAGAAAAAAATTAAAGAGCTTGGGAATTTAAATGCCTCGGCAGCTTGATGGTTCCAATACAACCACTTCTTCCACACATTCATGTCTGCTTTAAACAATCTCAATGGGTGTTAGATGTTGAACAGAGGGTTTCCTGAACCAAAAGGCTCCCTTACTGCCTCCAAATGACTGTGGCAGCTCAAGATGGCTAAAGCCTGTAACTTTGAGAAAGAATTTTCTGATTAAAACATTTCAAAGGATTTTACTGCTGGCAAATTATACAATAAATCAAAATAAATTAAAAATGAAAATAGACAAGTATTTTTAAAACACCATTTGGCTCTGTCAGAAAGAATTTAACAAGCACAAGTGCAAAATGATCTTCATCAAAAGCCATAAAATTTTACACATTCTCCTAATATGAATTGGATCTGGCTAAAAGCAGCTGGTCAAACTACAAAAGATGCCTGCTCCACCACTACCACCACCTTCCCCCGCACAAAAAAAAGTGAGTGTTGTATTCAGCAGCAGGACTTCATTATTGGGGCTTCGGCACCATTTTGGTTACATCAAAGATCCTGTCCAGCCGTGCAAAATTTCAGGTTGATGAATACCTTTCTCAATTAGAAGATAAGAGTTCATCTGCATAGTTGGTTGAAGCCAATTATTTCTAGTCTGTATTGTTCATCTGGCTTGACATTCACACATATGTGCGGTCTTCTGTGCACTGTTGGATGCGCAAAGTTGAGAGAGATTCAACCAACCAGTGTTATAAATAGTCTTCTCTTCCATTTTGCATTGCCACGCTGAGCTCAATTACATGACAGCACAGCCTGTCAGAGGGCACCGGACATCTAAGATTAATCTTAATGAGTGGCGCATCATGCAAATCTATAGCCACAGAGGTTCAATGGCAATGGGCAATGGCACTAGCCTGAGGCAAGAGAATGTCAAACATATGCCAGGACACTGAGTTGCCCTAGAAACTTGAATTTGATACTGCCGTCTTTACCTGCTGTATGAAGGTTCGAGACAAGAAGATAGTCTTCACATATTTTGTGTTTGCAGAGGGATGTTGTGGTCAATTAAGTAACATGGTACACAGTTTACAGTGAGGATTTAATTCTTAAAATTGCTTTCTGGCTCCTAATTCAGAAGGGCTGATGCTGTTGTTGTTGTTCACAAGCTTCTATCTCATTGTACTTATCAAATAATCAGAAACCCAAATATCTGGCCTTGGAAAAGTAAAGGTCAACCTCTGAAATAATCATTTATATCTATAAACAATTTATTTTTCTAATGTGCTCACTAATGCCTTTACAAGATAACATTTTCCTACTGTCAACAGTGGAGCTTTTGTGACCCTGGGAAGTATCTGAATCCATTATTGCAACAATGTCACATGGCATGTCAAAGGTCATTGTGACATGGCCTCCTTCTCAATGTGTTTTTCCTTTACTACTAGTTAGTAAGCTACTGAGTAATCATTTCAGTTTTTTTCCCCAAAAACAAATTCAACTGCATGCACAGCGAACAAATATTCACAGGCTTTCTAATCAGAGTTTGATCAGTTTAATTGGGGTTGGAGAAAAACTAGAATTTCCATTATTCCAAAAATACAGTCACCAGAATATCCTAGAAAATGCAATAAATGGCAAAAAATAGGTTGTAAAGCTCTCTGTGGTACACAATGTGGTTACCAAATTATAGCAATTTGAACAGCATTTGTTAGAACACTAGGATGGAAATGGCTGGTGCCAAAATTAAGATAGATTTTTCACATTTCTGCAAAAGCTCTTCCTTTGCTGTAATAGTAGATAGGTTTTTTAAAATCTATTAAAACATCTGCAAAATTATATGCAGAGAAACATCATATGAATATGTTAAGTATTCATCTGTGAATATAACCAGCAGTAGGCTATATTGAACTGCAAGAAACAGAACTGAACCTGTCCTTGTGTTTCTGAATGACCTGAGGTTTTGTTCTCGGAACTTTATTTTTACATTCATTTGGGATAAGGATGTTGCTGGCTATAGCAACATTTATTGGTCATCCCTAATTAAATTAGATTCCCTACAGTCTCTACCTCAACAACCATACAATACTCCTGCTTTCCCTCCATACCTCTTGTTGCTTAAGGCCATAACCCTGAAAGGACGTTTACTGCTCTTCTTTGTAACACTAACATGAGAACTTTTAGATTCGGATTAGAAGTCAGACAGTGCCCTGCTTTAACATCTCATCCGGAAGATTAAATCTCCAATAATGTGGCATTCACACAGCAGCATGCACCTCCATCACAGACAGCAGAAAGCCCATGACAGTGCATTTCAAAAAGTCAACTTGGTGGAAGACATCTGTGCACCAGTTTTATAATCCCACAGCATATGGAAATGGAAATGCAATTTCAGCTGCACTATTTAGTCTGATATATCAGGCCAGCTGCTCAGATGAGAAGGAGAGCTGAGACTAAGCTCTTTGCTTTGGGGGGTGGGGGGGAGTGGCTATAAAAGTACCAATGGGTGATTCAAAGAAACATCATGAATTCTCCCAGTGACCTAGCCAAATCCTTCCCTGTGACACTTTCAAAGTAATCCAATCATGCAGTATTTTGCCACTTTTAACATACTTATGATTGTAAAATACTTTTGAATAGCTGAGGACACATTAAGACACTCTACAAGATCTCGTCATTTCAATGAACCAGCCTTTTCAAGGCTTGTTCACACCTGATCGTTGGAATAATTTTACATGAAATTATCATCTTTTATTTGAAAGTTGCAGTTAATGGAAGAGAAATGAATAGAAGAGGAACTTGGTTCCATTGCGGTTGACAAAACATTAAGAAGTAGGAATAATACAACTTTGACATGAGCTAGTTACCACAGAATTTGTTTTATTATAAGGGTGCTTCCCAAATGATAAGATATTTAGGAGTTTTCTCTTATTTTTTTTCTTTAACTCAAATGATGCATTGACAAATTTCAGGCTTTTCTAAAAATAGTTTGAACAAATTGTGGTCACACACTTTGTGATGGCAGCTTGATCTAATTAATTATCACAGCTTTTATTGATGGGTACACTAGTGTAGTGGATACAGTGACCTCTCAATTCTTCCATCCATAGAATCTAGACTCCTTCGCATTCCTGCCTCCTTACATTCCACTATTGGTGCTATAGCTTTTGGTTATCTTGCAGCTGCTGATTTCCCCTCCCTAAACTGCTCAAGCTTGCTACCTCTTCCCTGTCTTCAAAGACACCTTCAAAAAAGCCAAGAACTGACTAATTTTTCATGCACCTGTCTAACTCCCCTGTAATGCTTTGCCATTTTACATTTCTTCAACTCTGTACTAATTTATAACATCTTAGTTAAATACTCTATACATGTTGATGACTACATTTTAATGTGAGGTTAAAAACTGGGGTTTCTGAATGGGTGTTTTAAACTTAAATCATATGTAAAGAAAATTTTACAAAGCATGAAATAATGATTAAAGTTTTATTGTTTTTACTGTCCCTTCATATCCCTGAATTGTGTACTCACTGAGTTATTGTGGGCTGTGAGATTTAATTTTCCTTTTGATGATAGCTGGTTCAAAATGGATAATGAAACTTCATCCTCTGTCAAGCACGGTGGCTCAGTGGTTAGCACTGCTGCCTCCCAGGGGTTTGATTCCAGCTTGGGCAACTGTCTGTGTGGAGTTTACACATTCTTCCCATGTCTGCATGCATTTCCTCCGGGTACTCCAGTTTCCTCCCACAGTCCAAAGATGTGCAGGATAAGTGGATTGACTATGTTAAATCTGTCCATAGTGTCCAGGGATGTGCAGACTGGATAGAATTAGCCATGTGAAATGTAGAATTACAGAGTAGGGGATGTTTCTGGGTGGAATGCTCTTCAGTATATCAGTATGGACATACATGGGCTGAATGGCCTGCTTCCACACTTACAGATTCTAAGATTCTAACGCTGCAGAATGTGACTGACAAATAACCTTAATGCTAGCTAACGAAGGTAAAGCAGTGTTATCGAAAAGTAACAAGTGATAATATCCATTTGAGAGGTATATTGTATAGTAATTGCTTGAGGGTAAAGCATGTCTAGTGAAGGTTGTGGAGTTCTAACCAATATCCCCCTGCTCCCAGTCAATCAGCAATAGTGTTTGGGAAGCAACAACATTAGGCTGGGATCAATTGTAAAAGCCCAAAAGACATTATCTCCACTCTTTTGAGACCTGGGAAGGAATATAGACAATAGACAATAGGTGCAGGAGTAGGCCATTCTGCCCTTCGAGCCTGCACCACCACTCATTATGATCATGGCTGATCATCCTCAATCAGTATCCTGTTCCTGCCTTATCTCCATAACCCTTGATTCCACTATCCTTGAGAGCTCTATCCAACTCTTTCTTAAACGAATCCAGAGACTGGGTCTCCACTGCCTTCCGGGGCAGAGCATTCCACACACCCACCACTCTCTGGGTGAAGAAGTTTCTCCTCATCTCTGTCCTAAATGGTCTACCCCTTATTTTTAAGCTGTGTCCTCTGGTTCGGGACTCACCCATCAGCAGAAACATGTTTCCTGCCTCCAGAGTGTCCAATCCTTTAATAATCTTATACGTCTCAATCAGATCCCCTCTCAGTCTTCTAAACTCAAGGGTATACAAGCCCAGTCGCTCCAATCTTTCAACATAAGATAGTCCCACCATTCCAGGAATTTATCAGGTTTTCTCTACTCAAACCACACCCCTGCAGCCCCACTCCTTCACCACTACTCTCCCAATAGCTACTTGATGCTGAAGAATATTTTTTCAGGTCCACAGCAGTATCTGAGTCCTGTGTCAACTAACACTCTCACCCAACTGCCCTGATACTTTGGCTATATCTATTGCTTTCGAGAATGAACCTAGTATCCAATATGAAAATTTAGGTAAATGCGCGTTCCATGGCTTTCTGTCAAAAACACATTGTCAGGGTGGCAGAAGCTCCAAGGCTACCCCCATACATTCATTATTCAAGATATTCTTTAGCTGCATAATGGAATTGACATCTTGCATCAAAATTAGAGGGAAAATATAGCATGCAAATGGAAAGAGAAACCAAGCAAAAAATTGTGGTCTCAGCCCAACAGTGGACACAGCTGTACTTTAGAATTGCACTGTGTTGAGTTCCAAGCCCCATGAATGGACTTAGATTAGATTAGATTACTTACAGTGTGGAAACAGGCCCTTCGGCCCAACAAGTCCACACCGACCTTCCCTGACTGTGGGATTTATTTTATTGGACAGTTTTATCAGAGATGAATAGGAACAAATTTTTTAGAGGTTTTGAATGACTGTTAGGTTTTTTTCCTCAGTTTTAAAGAGCACTTCACCAACTAATAGGTCTGTGGTAGGTTCAATGGCACTGACCAATACAGGTCAGCAAGGACATTCATGGCTGGGGTTGGCTTAGCTGACTGCTGACCTCAGCCAAGAGAAGAACTAACCCCAGTGTCCCTGGTATATCAGACAAAATGAAAATCAGCTCAGATCCCTGGTCCCATTATCAAAAAGTAAATGTGATTGACATTAGGTAAGAGGGGGATTAGCTGGTCAAAACAGCATGTGCAATTCAATATCCATTAACACATAACGCATGATCACTTCGGACAAGTACCAAAGGATGGTCTTTAATGGTCCCATCTTCACCGGAATGGAGACTATGCAATGGGTGATGGGGGTGGATGGTTTCTGAAGGGTGGGTTTGGGACCTGATTCTGCAAATTCCATTTAATGCATGGTTCTGGGATATGGGGGCAAACCTGGTTCAGCAATCGTGCTCTTGTCCATTATCAGGTATTATAGATCTGCCAAAATTAATTTTCTTAATATTGTTTTAATTTGACAGGATTAATATTTTTCAAGTGAAGTCTGAGAGGCTTGTGTTTTATTGATAGTTTTATAAGCTTCCCAGAGGATTAATGTTTCTGAAGAGATTTTCCATTGGCTGCTTGTTTAATTGGACAGTTTTATGAGCACTTCTGTGATTTTCAGTGTTACTACAAGGTTACTAAATTCTGTCCATCATAGATACCGGGTGAGTAAAACTGAAGGGTCATGGTGGGAGATTCTGGGCATTTGAAGAGGCAATAATGAGTGGTGGGTGAGTGTTGAGGACCAAGTTGCTAAACCCATTTGTAGAACTGGGCTTATTACCTAGTGAACAGAACCTTCTAACCTGTCAGCCTCTATATTTATCAGCTTCTGTTTCTCTTTGGCTTTGGAAGACAGCAGCCCTGATTCTAGCCCATCCATTACTCACAATGAAAAATAACACTGTTGGGCAAGAGGTGAGAATACACTTCAGAAAATGGCCCCATTTGCAAATCACACCTCAACGATGAAAATGAGGATCTAGATGTCTACTGCAGACATATTCAAACATTAATCAATGAAGCTGGATTACATAGCTGAAGTATCATAGAGTTATACAGCATGTATCCATGTTGACTATTTCCCAAACTAAACTGGTCCCACCCCTGCTTGCACTTGGCCCATATCCCTCCAAATCTTTCCTATTCATAAACTTAGCCAAATGTCTTATAAACATTGTAACTATACCTGCATCTACCATGCAGAACTTTGTCAAAGGCTTTACTGACATCCAAGTAAACAACATCTATTGCTATCCCCTCATCAATATCTTAGTTACTTCATTAAAAAAAAACTTAATTAAGTTTATGAGACATGATTTTCCTCACACAAAACCACATTGACAATCCCTAATTAATCCTTGCCTCCCCTAATGCATGCAAATCCTACTTTTTGCAATCATCTCCAACAACCTTATCCACCAGACTCATGGGTCTATAGTTTTCAGACTTCTCCTTATAGCTTTCTTAAACAATGGCACAACATCAGCCACCCTCCAATCCACCAGTACTTCACCCACATATATTGATACAAATATTTTTGCTAGAGACCCCTCAATTTCACTCTTAACTTCCCACAACATCCTAAGATAAACTTGGTCAGATCCTGGACATTTACTTACCTTTATGTTTTTGAAGACCTCCAGCACTTCCTCTTCTGTAATGTGAACTGTTTTCAAAACATTAATATTTATTTTTCTGAGTTCTCTACCCGCCATTTGTTTCTCAACAATAAAAACTGACGTGAAACATTCATTTAATATTTCTCCCATCTCCTGAGGTTCAACACAAAGATGATCTGATTGATCTTGAAGGGGTCCTGCTCTCTCTAGGTGCCTCCCCTGCTCTTAATGTAGTTACATAATCCTTTTGGATTATCTTTAACCTTATCTGCCAAGGCTATCTCATATCCCTTCTTTGCCTTACTGATTGCCTTCTTAAGAATGCCCCTATACTCTTTATACTCTTCAAGAGTGTCAGTTTAGTCATAGAGTCATAGAGTCCTACAGTACGGAGACAGGCCCTTCAGCCCAAACCGGTCCATGCCAACCAAAAGGTCCATACACGCTAAGCCCATTTCCCTGCACTTGCCCCAAATGCTTCTAAACCTTTTCTATCCATGATTTGGTCACTCCGAAAGCTAGTGTGCTTCCAATTAAACCTGTTGGACTATAACCTGGTGTTGTGTGATTTTTAATTTTCTATCCATGTATTTGTCCAAATGCCTTTTAAATGTTATTAATGTACCTGCCTCAACCACTTCCATTCCAGACGTGTACCATGCACTGTGTAAAAACTTTGACCCTCAGGTTTCCATTTATTCTTTCCCCTCTAACCATAAACTGATGCCCTCTGGTTGTCGATTCCCCAAACCTGGGAAAAAGACTGAGTGCATTCACCCTATTCATGCCTCTCATGATCATATGC
>NC_057728.1:47750559-47817030 GCF_004010195.1 Chiloscyllium plagiosum
CCCCCCCCCCCCCCCCCCCTCCCAGCAACCCTCAGTCTCCTACACTCTAAAGAAAAAAATTCCTAGCTCAGTCCTGGCAACATCCCTGTAAAGTCCTTCTGTGCTCTTTCCAGTTTAGTAACATCCATCCTATAGCACGGTGACCAAAACTGAACACAATACTCCAAGTGCAACCTCACCAACGTCTTATACAACTGCAACATAACTTCCCAACTTCTATATTCAGTGCACTGACTGATGAAGGCCGGTGTGCCAAAAACCTTCTTCACTGCCCTGTCTATCTGCACTCCACTTTCAGAGAATTGTGCACCTGAACACCAAGGTCCCTCTGTTCCACTACACTCCTTAAGACCCTATCTGACACCATAAAGCTCCTATCTTGATTTGATTTTCCAAAATGCAACACCTCACACCTATCTATATTAAACTCCATTTGCCATTCCTCAGTCCACTTCCCCAGCTGGTCAAGATCCTGCTGCAAGTTTTGATAACTTTCCTCACTTTCTGTGATACTGCCTATGTTAGTGTCATCTGCAAACTTACCAATCATGCTTTGTACATTCTCATCCAAATCAAGAGGGATATGTGCCAAGTGCTGGCAGATTGATTTAAGATATCTGGTCAGCATGGACGAGTTGGACCGAAGGGTCCGTTTCCATACTGTACATCTCTATGACTCTAGGAAAAAGTGAGGACCGCAGATGCTGGAGATCAGAACTGGAAAAGCACAGCAGGTCAGGCAGCATCCGAGGAGCAAGGGAGTCAACATTTTTCGACATAAGCCCTTCATCAGGAATCTGGGGGTGGGGGGTCGCCAAAGGGGCGAAGAGATAAATGGGAAGGGCTGGGACTGGGGGAAGGTAGCTTGGAAGGCAATAGGTAGATGAAGGTGGAGGTTGATGGTGATAAGTTGGAGCAGAGGGTGAAGTGGATTTTTGGGAATGAAGATGGACAGGTAGGACAATTCAAGAGGGCAGAGCCGAGTTGGAGGGTTGGATCTGGGATAAGGTGGGGGGAGGGGAGATGATTCTATATAGATAACAACTGCAACTGGCCCAGTACTGACCCCTGAGGCACACCACTACTGACAGTCCTCCAGTCTGACAAGCATGCTTCTACTATTAACCTCTGTTTCTTAACATCAAGTCAATTGTGAATCAAATTTGCTAGCTTTCCCTGGATTCCATGTGATCTAACCTTCCAGAACAGCCTACCATGTGGAACCTTATCAAAGGCCTTACTGAAATCCATATAGACTACATCTACCTCCCTGCCCTCATCAACCTTCCTGATGACTTCGTCAAAGAGCTCTAACAAATTTGTGAAGCATGATCTCCCACGCATAAAGCCATGCTGCCTACTCCTAGACAAACCCTGTTTTTCCAAATACATGTATAACTTATCTCTCAGATCTCTTGAGTAACTTACCAACCAAAGATGTTAGGCTTACTGGTCTATAGTTCCCAGGTTTTTCTTTGCAACCCTGTTGATCCCAGTTGTCTATATCTAATATATGATTGAGTTTAATTCTTGACTAGAACCTTAACATCTTTATTCATCCATTGTTCCCTAATCTTACCAGCTTTGCCTTTCACTCGAACAGGAACATAATGCCTCTGAACTCTTGTTATCACATTTTTGAAGGCCTCCTACTTAGTTTAGATTAGATTAGATTACTTCCAGCGTGGAACAGGCCCTTCAGCCCAACAAGTCCACACCGACCCTCTGAAGAGCAACCCACCCAGACGCATTCCCCTAACACTACCGGCTATTTAGCATGGCCAATTCAGTATGGCCAATTCACCTAACCTGCACAATTTTGGACTGTGGGAGGAAACCGGAGCACCCGGAGGAAACCCATGCAGACACGGGGAGAATGTGCAAACTCCGCACAGACAGTTGCCTGAGACAGGAATTGAACCCGGGTCTCTGGCGCTGTGAGGCAGCAGCGCTAACCATTGCCCTTTACCTGCAAATAATCTACTGTAATCAACTTTTGAAAGTTCATGTTTCAACCCTTAAAATTTTGTTTCATACCCTTAAAAGAGAAGCTGAAAGCAGAGATTCCAGAGGATATTAATTCCTGTAAAATGTCAAGTGATACACTCCACCTAATAAGTACAGCTGAGGCCCTCCTTGTCCATTGTATGGCATAATTGCACTATTCTACTCAATGTACCTTATTGATTACTCCGTTGTAAACTGTGGTATTACACTTTGCCTGGGAATACAATCATGCTTGATTTAATTCAAAAGAACAGCTTTTCCAACAAAACATGGAACTTTGCTCCTTATTGTTTGACTTGTTATTCTAGAGGCCAGTTATGTTGATGAAGGAAAGCTGTGGGTGTGTTACTTCATCATTACTTTTGAACCAAGAAGGCTAGATCTGACCGAACTCCCAGTGAGTTCCTATTGGACTTGGTGTTCCATGACAAGCATTACATACACTCCACTGCAATGTAAAACTTGGAACGATTTGAGCAGGAAATTAAGCTGCACAAACTCAATAATTTACTCCTTACTCGAATGACATAATTAAAGCATTTTATAAGGACATTCAAAAAAATGATTGAATAGCTACACTTTCATCTTGCACAGGCCATTATGTTAAGATAAATTGCAATGAGAAATGTTTTATAGGACTTGCTTGGCCAGTTCAGTTAATAGTGAAGGAGTGGAGTTTACTTGTTTTTCTGTAGTACTTATTAAAACATGAAACCTCCCGTTCAAACCTGCAGGATGTTGTTTCAAATATCAAAAGTGTTCAGTTTGTGTAACATTTTGTTCCACAGGAATCATAAGTCATTGAATTGCTACCCCACCATCCTGCTGCTAAAGTACTTATGGTATAAGAGTTTTTGTAATTTGACTTAAAGACTCCCTAACCCAGCCACTGCCATAGTTCTGAATGCATAAGGCATTGTTTTTCAAGTGTGTTTTTGAATCAGTTTATTTTCATTAACTTATTTTTCTAACCAATCTGTTCTAACAGAGATCCTATTAATATCTCTGGAGCAGGTGGAACTTTAACCCAGGACTCCCATCCAGGGATAGGGATACTACCACTATACTACAAGAACAAGCTCCCCCTCCCTTGAATCCATTAGATTCATCAACAGAATGTTGTCAGCTGAGAAGGATTGTGGATAATTGGAATGTTTCTCCATTTTAAGCATGAAATCTAAATTAAGTTATAGCTTGGAAAAAGTGAGGACTGCAGATGCTGGATATCAGAGCTGAAAATGTGTTGCTGGAAAAGTACAGCAGGTCAGGCAGCATCCAAGGAGCAAGAGAATCGACGTTTCGGGCATGAGCCCTTCATCAGCCCTTTCCTCATTCCTGAAGAAGGGCTCATGCCTGAAACGTCAATTCTTCTGCTCCTTGGATGCTGCCTGACCTGCTGCGCTTTTCCAGCAACACATTTTCAGCTAAGTTATAGCATGGGCCAGTAGAGCATATTCATAGAGTGTGGGCACTTTTACAGTATTCTAAGCAAAGGCATCTTTGCCCTAGCCTCAGGCATGCCTAATTGGAGGTCGGTTAGCGCAGTTGGCTCTACAGCTGGTTTGCCATGCAAAGTAATGCCAACAGCATGGGTACAATTCCTGCACTGGCTGAGGTTACAATGAATGACTCTCCTTCTCAATCCCTCCTTTCACCTGAGGCATGGAGACCCTCAAGTTAAAACATCAGCAGTCATCTCCCTCTAATGAGAGCACAGTCATGTTGTCTGCTAAGACTACAGTGACTTTTATTGGTGTTTTTTGATTTTTCTGCATCAGCCATCACTGTGGCTGCTATCTGAGTAAACAAATGCAAAATTAATGACAACTACAGTCCAATGATGGGTACTTTTGTGGTGTGGAATTCTGACCACAAGGATAAAGCTGGACCCATGTCACTTAACCACATAATAGTTGGGATTCTTTTCACTTTGGCAAAGAGATGTCTGTCTCAGCCTTTTAACTAGATTCAGAACCAAAATCCAGGGTATACATTACTAAGTTACTGCACTACCCACTTGTGTTCACAGTGACACAACCAACAGGTGAATTATGACATAAACAATAGCTGACTCCAGTGGCCTCATGGTTAAATGCAAACACCTTGTGATGAAGTAAGCACTAACGACCAGAATGGTCGAATTTTTAATCCTCGGGACGTGCTGTAAAAACAGGGCTTTTAAAAAAAATCACAATTAGGCTTCTCAAGACAAACAAGCAAACTGCAATTCCCAGTACTCCTGACAATTTCCAATGCCTCAGGAAAAGCATTGATGATTTCCCTTTACACTCACCATTCACATACATTGTCAAATAATGTAACCCTCAATAGTCTGGTAAACCTGTGCCTTATGGAATCAGCTCCATACTTTGTAAAGGAGAGAAAATTGGAAAACAAAATCCAGAATATTTTAATTAATCATGGGACTTGGATTTATAAGAATTAAAGGAGGAAATCCAAAACCTAATTAAATTGCTGGAGCTATCTAGATAATTCACAATGATACCAATGATGAGTTTTAGTGACAAAATTGCAAAGCCCCCAACAATGATGTAATAAAAACAGGAAGAAAAATCACCAAGTAAATAGTTTGAACAAATATATAAATACATTGTCAAGATGCTCATTGGATAGGGATGGTTTTGTTAAATTATGTTACAGAGTTGCTTCCTAAGGTGACTTGAATGTTAGTGATGATTTGAGAATATTATTGGAGCTGCTGTACCCCAGATTTCAATCACGGGCTTTAGAGATAAAACTTATACTGACTTATATTGCCTGGAGAGATAATGACACAATAGCAACCAGTAGTTCAATGGACAGGTCAGGAGTGTTCAGATTCAATCTACGGCTAAAGAGATAGCAGGCCTAGCAAAATAAGGAGGGGGACATGTTGCAAGTACTTCAGTGCTAGAAGGTGGTCCGGCTTCAAGAACCAATCCATTATCCTCAAATGGATGATGGAGGTGCCCTCTGGCCATTAATTAGCCAATCCTGCAAAAATCAGCACCACACTCTCAACTCTATTCTCCAGCATCTGCAGTCCTCACTTTCACCTGCAAAAATCATGTCAGGTGATCATTCCTGGCATGGCACAGTCTCACCATTTGATCCTGATTCAAAAGCCTTGAGATAGTTGCTTTTTGAATTCCCTGGTATTCATTTATGTTGAAGGCAGTGGGATAGAACTCTAACTTGTGTCTATGAAGAAAGATAATCAAAAGGACATGAATTTTTAGTGATGAAAAGCCTGAAAACACTTCATTTTTGGAGGCAGAAAGTAATGAAAATTATATCACAATGTTCAGCATTGAATTATGCTTTTAACCACTGATTAAATTTGCATTTTTCTTGTAGACTAGCACAATTGAATTTTATCCTAAATTATATGCTTTGTCAGTGTGAATGGTTTTGCATTCCAAAACCTTACCAGTAAAACCCAATGGTTACAAAGATAGTTGATTAGCTTTGAATCACACTGCAATGATTCATCAGCTGCAGAAGGTTACGCTTTCACCATAAATTATGGTTGTTGCCTTTCCAACTGCATGAGTAAAGAATGTTGGAAGATGACTTGAATTTTCTGACAATATAAACTTACTGTTCATAAAAAACGTAAATTCCACTACCATTATCTATTTAACAGATCTATTCAGGGACAAATATTTTTCACTCAACGCTAACATAGCTGTGTTCTCACATTCAACCTGAAAGAATGCAGAACAACGGGTGTCAGACTATTTCTATTCAACACAATATATAAATACTTAACTAATGGAAACAAGACAGGATTACTCATTGAGATAGGCAGCACATGATCTTTGCATTGATCTCACTTAAACATGATTCCAGTGTGCAGCCCAGTGTAACTAGTCTGATAGACCTTACAGGTTCTCTGAACTGTATGGCAAATCTAGCATCACTCTGTTATAAATCTATACAGTTTGGAAAATTCTTCCAATGACACTTAACACAATACATGCACGAAATCTGCAACAGCAAGTTTTGTCGAATGTTACTCAGTTGAACACTCCATGTTAGATCCAAGAAATAACATGGAGGGAGTCATCAATTCTGCATCTGACTGCACAGCAGTACTTAAGTAAATACGTTAACAGGATCAAAATGGTAGATTGAGCATCAGGTCAGTGGCAGAGACTGACAGGCATCACAAAGTGTGCATGCTGCTTGGTTCTGATTTTCATGTGGTATGTGTGTATTTGCAACCTTAGAGTCAGGTCACATTATATACAGGCCATGTTATCATTAGCTGGAGGGATTCTCATTTACCAGCTGGCGGTATTTGTATCACCAGAAGTGGTCACACTGTGGACCTAAATTTCAGATCTTTGATTTTCTGATGATGAATAATAATTATCATTTAAATGTTTAGGAATCAGTGCAAGTAAATGAATGCAAATGAACAAAGGGTCTCATTCAAAAGTGTTACCTTATCCTGCTCTTATTGAGTTGCTGATTGATCTTGACTTTATTTTATTCTTCACAGAATGTGAGTTTCACCAACTATGCTAGCATTTATTGCACATCCCCAACTGCCTTTGAGAAAAGAGAGGTGATGGTGAGCTCTTCTTCAACTCACTGCAGTCCACGGGAACATAAGGAAACCCTTGATGATGTTAGGAAATGAACTCCAGGATTTTGATCCAGTAACAGTGAAGGAGAGGCAGTACACTTCCAAGTCAGGATGATGAGTGCCTTGGTGGGGAACTTGGAGATGGTGGTGTTCCCATGCTTCTCTTGCCTTTGTCCTTCCAGGTGGTGGACATTTAGATAACTCAGTTGGCTGGATGGCTGGTTTGCAATGCAAAGGGAGGCCAATAGCAGTGGGCTCAGTTCCTGATTTCACTAAAGTTACCATAAAGGACCCTCCTTCTCAACCTCTCCATTTGCTTGATATATGGTGACCCTTAGGTTAAACCACCACTCGTTGCTTCTATTGAGACAGCAGCCTTATGGTCTGGTCAAGCTATAGAAACTTGACCTAGAGTTTGGAAAGTACTTGCAGAAATTCCTACTGTACTTCCATTCTAGATTTCCAGCGTTTCTGTTTTTTAAATTCTAGAATTACTCTGAATAACAAGATCTGATGTATAAGTTGCTCATGTATTGCTGTTGTGTGAACCAGGAGGATTTTATTGTGCTGCTGCACTGTTAGAGTTTATTTGCTTGCCTTCATAAAAACCTCCTGGGTGTGACTTTTATGCTGAAGTGACCAATGCACCAGGTTTTAGCTGGGTAGCTGTGGAATGTGACACCTGGTAAATGTGGTATTATTAAACTGAACAGAGCATGAAACTAAACCGCAGCACATCTTTATCTAATCAGCACTCAACTCAATTCCAAAATGAACAAAAGAAGTCTAGTCTTTCTCTAAGGAGTTACTCTAGCCAGCAGTACACATTCTGTATTACCTTTATCATTCCATCTCATTGCCTGCTGCCCAGCTGCTGTAACACTCCTATTGACCAATACACTTCATCTTCTGGTCACTGGATACCATTCTCTAGGTCTGACACCTTTATTTACTTTGGTTCAGAAGGGAGAGAATTCAGGTTACAAAAGGGGGAAAAGAAATTAAGCTGTCATGTCATTTCTAACAAAATTCTATTTAACATGCCTCAGAGTTTAAAAATTCAACAATGAACCATTTGTTTTATTGGAGTTATCTCTGAACAGAAGATAGCTTGAATAATTTGACCATGAACAGCCGCAAACAAGGAAAGCTGTCTGCTTTCTTTTCCACAATAAACTTTGACAAAAGGCACCCAGTATACGATTCTGCTTTACAAGTTCAGCCTAATTTACCTGAAAGTAAACCTCTGCAGAATCTAGAATGATTGTTTTAACCCACCTGACAAAAAAGTATTGAATATTTTAACTCCCTCTCTCTTCTTGCTCCTTTTGTCCTCTTTTGAATGCACTGACCCATTCCTCGAGTATGATTCCATTAACATCAGGCAGCCTGGTTCATCCCACAAAAGTGCTCTTTCTCCATATGGGAGTGCCAGTGGACTACTTAATCAGTGACATTTCTTCTATGTCTGAACAAATGTTCATATTTGTACATGCATTATGAATTATTGGAATCAATCAATATTGGTGTTCTTGGCCATTTTATTTCATTGTCCATAACTGGAGCCTGGTGAGATCAATCAGTTTTCCGCCACTTGAGGCCAACGAACTTTATGCAGAGTAAGTTGGCATTGCAAATGATATCTTGGGCTTCATAAGTGTGTGGAGTACATAATCAAGCTCCAAATTCTCTGTACTCTATCACTGCACTGCCAAAAGAATGTGGTGGTCCTTAAGAAGGCACAGGGGATTTATTGTAAAAGGGGTTAGGGATTAGAGTTATAAAGTTAGATTGGAGAGGTTAAGAAAAGTATGTTCTCCTTGGACTGCAGAGATTGAAGGGAGTGCCATGATTGAAGGGAGATTTGTTAGAGGAGTGCAAGGTTAGCAAGGTTTGGATAAGTAAGACAGTCCCACTCTCTACATTCCTGATGAAAGGCGTACAGCCGAAACATTGACTCTCCCGCTCCTTGGATGCTGCCTGACCTCCTGTGCGTTTCCAGTGCCACACCTTTCAACTCTGACTTTCCAGCATCTGCAGTCCTCACTTTCTCCTAAGTTAGACAAAGGAAGCTGTTTCCATTAGGTGCTGGTACAAGGACCGGAGACACAGATTTAATGTTCTGGTCAAAAGATGCAGGGAAGAGGTCAAGAACTTTTTCTTAACCCAGTAAAGGTAATGACCTGGAAACTGATGATGATACAGGTGGTGAAAGGGAAAATACTAATGATTTCAGAAGGACACTTCAGGGAAATGCAGAAGAATGGGATTGGCTGGATAGCGCAACAGAGATCTGCATAAACCTGATAGGCTAACAGTATCCTTCTATGCCAATAATCACAACAGCCAATGACAGAAGGTTCAAGTCTTCTCCTGCTACGATTTTGTAGTGTCTCAGTTGCTCAATTTCCAATAATCTAAACGCTCCTCCTTCTTTATTGTTAACACCCAGACAATTCCTTGTCTACTTATGACCTCTTATCCTGAAAAAAGGATTTACTTTTCTTCTGGAATTTAGTGACTAAGACTATGCTTTATGTTTGAGACTGGTAAACCAACATCAGTAAGGTTATGCATTTTTTCTGACCTCACTTCCACTTATATTTTTCTTTGCTATTTTAATGAATGGAAATTAAAATAATCTTTAAAAACTCAAAGTAAAAAGAATATTTCAATGTCTCAATCTCAGTCCAAACCATGACAGGAGGGTATCAAAGCCCATTTTTTGACTGTCTTAAATGCATTCTGACAACTATCTATACTGGGGAAAGTTCTATAATGCACGACAGTACTTAGACAATCTATAGGAAAGAGCCCTGTGATTAATAATTCCATTAAAATGCATCTATGTTATAATGCAGCATCTAATAATAACAGTAGATGGTGTCAAACCATTAAACATCTGTCAGTATGTGCTAGACCCCTCAACAGGCTTCCTGTGGTGGATCTCCTAGAGGTCAGAAAATCTTCAAAAAAGTTCATTTTTTGGGCTTTCAAAATTCACATCATTTGAAGACAGGGAAATTGCTCTTCCAGTACTAAAAACTTAATGCAACATTTTGCTGAATTACCCACAATGAAGAAGATCTTTTCAATATTTTAAAGGCATGGGAGAAAATGAATGTATTTTTGGAAAATACGTGCATGTTCATACCATACTGTAATGCTGTTCCCCTTGCTTAAACAAGCTGAGTGACATTTATTGGTAAAAATGACTCCTGTAGGAGTGAACATCAAGCTCAGCGGACAACCATCAGCCAAGATACCACAGTACAATAGTGGGATTCTTCAATAGGAAGGACTTGAGCTGTCATTTGCTGCTTTTTATTAACTGAGGTTATGGTCTCTCTCAAAATTCCAAATGTCAGCTGAAGGCCACAAGAGGAAGAGGAACATGAGAATCACTTGTGCCTGGTTTCAGGGTGATGTTGATGATGGCCAAGAAATGATTCTCTAATTTTCTCAGCTAGTGCTGATATCTGGCATGATAGAACACATGAAGAGGCAGTTTCATCCTAAACATTTGGTTTTGATGTATAATACAACTTAGGTATTTTGATATTTGCTCAGCATTATGCAGTATTACAGAGTTGTACTTACAGTGACTGGAGACTTTGCAAGTTCTGTAATGCATCCTCAGGAACTGCCCCCAAGCGGTTGTTCTGTAACATGCTGTTTATTTGGAAAAACCAAAGGGAACTTGTTAGAGCATCAAAACGTAAGCTTTGTGATGTTCCATCAAGTTACAATTCACAATAAGCTTTTATTTATTGCAATTTATGTTACAAGTTTAGATATGATCCCTAAAGCATAAAATTGTAATGATTAATTGATGGAAAATATTTCATTGGCAATTGCCACAAATAACCATTAACATTTTTTTACAAGAATTAAAAAAAATGTTTAATTGTGTATATCTAACATGTTTTGTTTGCGAATGAATTCAGCAGAAAGTTAAAGTTCATAATCTTAGAGTCATTGAGATGTACAGCATGGAAACAGACCCTTCGGTCCAATTCACCCATGTCAATCAGATATCCTAAATAAATCTAGTCCCATTTGTCAGCATTTGACCCATCTCCCTCTAAACCCTTCCTATTCATTTACCCATCCAGATGCCTTTTAAATGTTGTAATTGTACCAGCCTCCTCTGGCAGCTCATTCCATACACGCACCTCCCTTTGCGTGAAAAAGTTGCCCCGGAGGTCCCTTTTAAATCTTCCCTCTCTCACCTCAAACCTTTACCCTCTAATTTTGGACTCCTTCACCCTGGGGAAAAGACCTAGTCTATTTACCCTATCCATGTCCCTCATGAGTTTCCAAACCTCTATCGGGTCACCCCTCAGCCTATGACACTTCAGGGCAACTAGCCCCAGCTTATTTAATCTCTCCCTATAGCTCAAACCCTCCAACCTGGCAACATCTTCGTAAATCTTTTCTGAGCCCTTTCAAGTTTCACGACATCCTTTTTATAGTTGGGAGATTAGAATTGCATGCAGTATTCCAAAAGTCTGACAAATGTTATAACTGTATAGCTATTAATTATTTTTTACACCTGTGCAAAAACTAGACCCAGTTTTCCAAGGCATTCCTGAGGAAACTCTCAGGCACTATCTTGGAAAATACCATTTCTATTTCAGTCACTAATGCTGGAGCTGAGTTGAGAAGTTAAACAAAACACCAATACCAATGGTTTCATGGTTTGATGTGATTAGAGCAGTGATTGCTCTGTTACCTGCATTTGTCACAGCTGCATTGGGAAGGTGATGGCCTAGTGGTATTACTGCTGGACTGTTAATCCAGAGACCCAGGACCTGGGTTCAAATCTTATGACAAATGGTGGAATTTGAATTCAATGAAAGAGTCCAATTATGACTATGAATCAATTGGCCAGAAAAGTCCTCACTAGAGTCATTTAGTGAAGAAAACTGCCATCCTTACCTGGACTGGCATACATGTGATTCCAGACCCACAGCAATGTTGATTGTTAATGCTCCCCATGCCCCCCTCTCCCCCACCCCAAAATGGGCAATAAATGCTGGCCTAGCCAGTAATGTCCTCATCTCAAGAATGAATTTTAACACTTCTTAACTTTTCATTTGCAATAGAATATCAGAGCTGAACATCAATTTGATCAGTGAAAATTCCAAATGTCATTCGCAGGTTGAAGATGAGAGAATTATTATGTAAATAGAGCATCAAGATGACATTTACGAGGCACACAAAGTTACCAGACCAATCCCACTGGCAAAGCCATGTATAGCCATTCTGGTCTGTGAACTAGTTGAATTGTTAAGTTCTAAAAAAAGCATTTAATATACAAAGGTTACTTGAACTGACAACATGATTAGCAAAACATACCTTTTACAAAGATATTATTGAGCTGTGTGGTGTTTCAACATTATGATTACTTTGTTTTTAATGACACTGCAGTTTGACTGTAATATAGTGTGATTGCAGGTAGCATTTGAATTTGCATCAACTAACAGTGGCTATCTATTCTCTCAGTTCTAGCAAAGTCGGATGATAGAAATTTGTGCTATCTTCGAATCATCCTTCCGCAGACTTGTTACTTAAACTATTAAGTAAGAAGTGGTTCAATGACTAATTACATCATCCAATGTAGTACTGAATCAGACTAACCAGTAAAGGCCCTGATTTGATTCCAGTGTTGGTGTTAATAAACGTGGTAAGGGTTCTGCAAAGATTCAGTATTTCTGAGCTTATTGGAGTAAAGTATGAAAACTGGGAATTCAATAGGGTTGGAGGTGAAGAAACTTTATTGGAAGGTTAGAATAAAGAGGAAAACCCTGAATTAACCTCACATTGACTGTTACTGGCTATGATTACAAATGGAAGAGTTTGGCTAAAAAGCAGCACTGATTAAACTTTGTTCCTTAAAACAAACACAGAAATATACATTTAAAATAAGAACAAGCTTCTGCGACTGGGGAAGAAGTTGCTGAGAGACAGGTGCAAAAATTAAAACAAGATTCATTTCACAAATCTTTTGCAATCAAGCCTGTCCTGAAGGAAAGATGAGTTAAACAGCGGATAGTATTTAAAGTGTTCACCATGAGTTTGGTGGTGGGGATGTGTTTAATAAGATCAGAGGTGACAGGTTTGTACCCCTCTAATTCCCACTTCAACCCCAATTTTTGGCTGTTGCTGAACTGAATTTCTGGAACATCAGACTGACAGCACTGTGACAATATCTACTCCCAGTGGACCACAGCATTTCAAGAAGGCTATTAGGGATGAACAGTAAGTGCCAGCCTAGCCAGCAACATTCAGATTCCATGGAAGAATTTTAAGAAGTCCACAGCAGGAAGGCCTATGGATGATCTACCATCTCCGCCACCAATGGATGCCTTTAAGTGGGCTATCCATTCTGTTGGGCTGCTAATATTACTCCCAGCCCCATGGGAGGTGATTGGACATCAGAAAGTGGGGAGCACAAGCAGCAGACCTGGACTGAATTGCTTATGGATTCCCAGGTCTGGGGACATGGGCAATACCTCGGTAAGCAGATTGAGAGTCACCCCCCCCTCCCCACTCAAGGCCTTGATCCTTGACTTTAGGGAAGGAATGTCAATATTCAGTTAAGTAGCCAAGAAAAGGCACTTAAATTAGCAGCAGGACTTCCCTGCATGGACAATACAGAGATCTTGCCAACTCTCCAGTCAGTAGGTGAGAGTCCTGTTTCCCTCCATCAAATACTGTCCAGTCTATTTCTGCAAACTGCTGTTACTAAACATTTCAGCAGGAATTTATGGTGTCCCAGTGGTAAGCACTGCTGCCTCACAGCACCAGGGACCTGGGTTTGATTCCAGCCTCGGGCAACTGCCTGTATGGAGTTTACACATTCTCCCCGTGTCTGTGTGGGTTTCTTCCGGTGCTCCGGTTTCCTCCCTGAATCCAAAGATGTGCAGATTTGGTGAATTGGCCATGCTGAATTGCCCATCGTGTTCATGGATGTGTAAGTTCGGTGCATAAGTCAGGGGTTTAAAAATAAAATGTAGAGTAATAGGAAATGGACCTAGGTGGGTTACTCTTCGGAGGTTCGATGTGGACTTGTTGAGTCAAATGGCCTGTTTCCACACTATAGGGATTCTATGAATTAAGGGGCAAGTTGTGATTATATTACTTTCTCATTGCTATAAAGTTGGTTTGTCAAAATGCTGCGTATGCACACTTTAAGAGCTCTTGGGGTTATTCTGGCTTGTCTGCTAATTGAGAAGGAAGGATAGAAACGTTTGCTGTTTTTGGAATCAGTAAAAACAGAATGGGGAGGCTAAATACAGCCCAGATGTCAGGCCCGATGTCAAATCCAGAGACTGAAACAATTGATCAAGGCTGACATTTCAGATCACCGCTGAGGGATCTACCCTGCCTGAGTTGGCATCTTTCAGAGGAAACACTATACCAAGGTTGGGCTATCCAGCAGCTGAATATACAAGTTGTCATTGTTTGAATCAGAAAGTCAGTCGGCAAAGGATTGTGCTGCATCCAATCTTTACTGAGTCTTACACTTATTCACAGCATGAAAACGTAACAAGCAGCATTCAAAACACACGGGTCAGTGGCTGAATCTGTCCCTGAAGGACCTCAGAATGCCCTGGAAAATCCACTCGCAAGATGATCAATTGGATTAAAGTCAACCCCCACTCCAAGCTGAACGCAGGGTAATAGTGAGAAGCTGCTCCCCCAATCACAGGCTTGTTCCCTTCCATACTCAACAGTGGCTAGGAGAAAGTGAGGTCTGCCAATGCTGGAGATCAGATTCAAAAAGTGTGGCCTTGGAATAGCATAGCCGGTCAGGCGTCACCAGTTTTCTAATCTCCCCTCCCCTCAGACTTCACTAGTTTCCTAATCTCTCATCCCCCCACCTCATCCCAGAACTAACCCTCCAACTCGGCACCATCTTCTTGAACTGTCCCGTCTGTCCATCTTTCTTCCCACCTATCTGCTTCACCCTCCCTTCTCCTCGGATGCTGCCTGACCTGCTGTGCTTTTCCTGCACCACACTTTTCGGTACTCAACAATGGACCTATCAGCAGTAAACATGGGAGAGAACCAGCCTGTGACTGGAGGTGCCTCCAGCAGCTAGGTAGGTGAGTTCTTGGAGCGATGGAATTCCTGGGGAATGTCTGCCCAGGGCAGGAACAGAGCCAGAATATCAGGAGCAGGAGGTGACAAGATCTAAAGGCTAGCTGCCACTGTGCCAGGGCCAGAGGCAACTTTCTTGTCTAGAATAGAAGGGAGGAGCCAGGACCTGTCTTTTTATCTGCTTGAGGGATCCAGAAAGTTTGGTGAGAATAAGGCTGCGAGGGAGAGGAAGAATGGAGGCCCAAAGGGAGCTGCAGTGGACTTTAAAGTTGAGAGAAGAGGCTGCAAGGGGTGGGAGGACATGGAGACTGAATGGGGGTCGTGGGGAGACAGGAATGCTGCAGGATTGGAAAATGTATGGAGGCTGTAAATTGGGCTGGGAAGACAGGGAAGCTGCAAATAAGGAATGGAGGAGAAAGAGGAAGGGTATAAAGAGAGAATGGGCTCATACAGTCAATAAAGTCAATACAGTCAATACAGTCAATACAGTCAATTGATTATGAGCTCAGAAAACCTGAGATCACTGAAGTAATGAATTACTTGCAAATGAATGTGAGATCTCTGACTGAAGGCTCCTTAAATTCAGGTGGAAATTAAGTTGAAGCTGTGTAATGAATACTAAAATAATTTTTTAATTTAAATCTGAAATTGAGATCTGAAATGCAATTTTTTAAATAAAGGCATGGTAACTTCCTGGTTAGAAACATCCATCTTTGTGAATATGTGCTGGAAACATATTGGCTTTGACCTGACTGCTCTCCGGTGAGAGAGTTTAGGGTGGGGCTTTGCGTTTGTAGAAATATATATCAGTCACTTTGAAAATAATTTTTATTCTAACATATATCTGATGTTTTGGGCAGTTTAAATACCACGGTGTTGTATTGCCAAAACATTTTGTCTTGAACTCATCAAATCAATTTGCAAAAAAAATGTTCAAGATGAAAACCAGAATTTATACTGCATGAGAGGAGAACACAGATTAATTGGTAAGTGAATTTTGCTTGGTACAGATAATGCCATGGAGAATGCATCCATTAAGTCTGGTTGGCAGTTAACTGCCATGCTGCCTTTAAATTTTAAACCAGTCAGGTTGACTTTAATTGTTCAAGGCATTGCCCTGAGAAAGGATTCTGTGTATGGCTGCCATCTATTTGAATTGAAACAGGAGTAGTGCATGTACAAATTCTTTTTGTCTGTAACAAGTAGGGTGTTGTCTATTAATATATGTCACCTTCAATATTCACAAATACATCACATTGTGACTATGGTCAATAACCCTAAATTCCTCATACATTCAAGCAAATGTTGAAAATGGCAGAATCATGAATGCTGGGTTGAGAGTTGTGTATGCATAGGCTGGCTGTTTATGGTTGGTAGCTTGCTTGTTGTGAATAGCCAAAAGGACGTGCTGTTTGATATGATCTACCAGAAGGATAAATAGTGTAATAGCTGTTATTATAATGGCACAGAAAGTGTACATATCCTAAACACATGAAGTTCATAAGATGGTCACCTTTGGTCCTGTAAAGTAACCAGTCCTTCTCAGATTATGCTGAAGGATAAGATATCGCAGAGTTGAGCAACAGGTGAAGCTAGTTCTAAATATTATGCTAGACTAACTTGCTACCCTCAAGAAAAGAATGTGTTCTGCTTATCACGCAAATGAATAATGTGGTATATGAATTTTATTGCCAGTGTGATGATGAGTACAAGAAGAAACGTTTCAAGAAAGTGGATCTTTCTTAGTATTACTCCAGTCCTGTCCTACCAAACGACTGTAGTGTCTAGGAAATGAATGCTTGTCTTAGTTGCTATGACAGTAAGTTACACCACCATTTGATAATTACTGAGGGTATTGATGAATTCTTCTAATTCAGCTACTGTAGGAGTCCAAAACTACAGAAGTCAGATATACAAAAAGTCATGTTACCATGGAACTGCATCATCTAATACAGTTGGTTCTGCTATAATGTGGTAGTTATATTCTCACGCAATCCCGTGTTATTAGAAAATTGTGTAATAGCAGCACCATTTAAACTAAGGGGACCGGAATCGCATTATAACCAATACACACTTTAAAAGTCCCTAATTCGTCAATCGCATTATATGGGAATTCGTATTAACAAAGTGCACGTTATAGCAGAACAACCTGTACAAGAGTTAGTGAGAATGGAAATAAGATTCCCAAAAAAATATAAGTTAGAACTCAAAACTTAAAGAGCTGACTTCAAGAGGAGCCCAGGGGAAAAAAAGATTACAAGCATACAGCTCGTAACTCAACCATTCACTGTTTCAACAAATATCACTTCACAATATTTATGTTAACTTAATCAACTTGTTAATCATAAGCATTTGAGTGAAATCCCAGTTAATGCCCAACACCTGCACATAATTAAACACAATTAATATATAATTAATACACTGATCCTTCTCAAAAAAGACCAGAGCATTTGATGTGATGTACGTTACAACATTTGGCTCTTAACTAACATCATTAAATAAATTATGGGTCTTTAACTCATAGCTGCATCTGGGATCGTGCTTTACTTGCAATGGTTGTTCCATTCTGTCCATTATAAATGTGACTACTTTTTAAATATTGGCCTTTGCTGACAACTTTATAGTCCACTTGGCATCAACAAGACTGCAGGGATTAACAATTCAACAACAATCATTGACACTCCAAATTGAGAGTATGATACTGACAAAAGAATTTTATACTTTGTTGTTGGAAAACAGGGAAGCCTTAAATTTCATTATACATAACCAAGGTGCACTAAACAAAAAGAAACCCCAAAGAATTGTGGACGCTGAAAATCAGAAACACAGAGTTTGTTGGAAAGTCTCAGCAGATCTAGCAGCAGCTGTGGAGAGAAAGCAGAACTCAGTTCTGAAGAAGGATCACTGGACTGGAAACATTACCTCTGCTTTCTTTCAACAGATGCTGCTGATTATTTCCAACAATTTTTGTTTGTGTACCAAGACTCACTGCTTGCCTTAGACAAGTACCAGTTGGATTTGAAAGTACCAACAGTTGCGATCATCTTGACTGAAATAAATAGTTTGAAGGGGTACTTGTTGTACTACATTTCGAAGTTACCACAGAATTATTGCATCTGTCTTACAACAAATTCATTTTATAACATTAGGATAAATAGTCTTAAAAATATATGTAATCCTCTTTTATGATGCCGTTTTCTTTCACCACATACGTTGGTCACCTTGGTTATAAGTATTTTGTAACATTAACACATTTTAATAGGATAGGATGGTCAGTCAAGATGTCTCTCCGTCAAACAATTTGTGACTCTATATCAGAAATATTTGTTGCACCAAGCTGTATAACAGCAATGATGGGCAATTCAAAATTATGAATTGTTCCACATTCTGACATGCATCTCAGAGAGGAAATTAATTCCTGTGTAAACATAAGTCTCTTTATTTCCTTTGTTCTCTCTTATAAGAGAAAACTGACAAAGGTTATCTACCAGTGACTGGCAGCAATGGAAATTGAACCTATTAGTTTAGCCAATGTTGTGATGGCTTCATGAAGTCATACAAGTACCTGGATCAGGATTATGATCCCTCCTTTGGATTTCTTCAAGTGCCAACAAAATCCAAGCTGTCCTGAAAGTGTAGCTGTCTTCGCCACCAACAATCAATTCTGTTCACACTTTATCCCATCTCTTTTGCAGAAGGCAAATGCATTCTATGCAACAATCTTTGGCCTGACAAACACCTTTTTCATATCTATCACAGGAGTATGTGTACTAAACTTCTGTCCCTAGGCAAAATGAATTACTCATTATTTAGGTGAAACAAACATTTCCTTACTAGCCAGAGCAAAGATGATTAATGATCATATCTCAAATTTCTGTCAGCTTCAAAGAGCCTTCACCTATGAAAATACACTGCATTGTGTCCTCTTTGACATTTATTATTTGAGGCTATGCATTACTTTATCGCTTTATTAGGTGATACTTTGTTCAAAACACGCACAATGAAATTAGAGATTTTAGCTTCTTAAGGCACTAAGAAATAAATTCGGAAGATTGGTATTGACGATGTGCCAAGTTGCTCAATAGAAGCAGATTCTTAAACAAAATAATCTTGAACACATTTTTCCAAAGGTGAGATAACATTTTTATGTGATATTTTCACACAGTTTTATGAAGTCCACGCTCACAAAAGCTTAGACTTGACTCTCAGCAAAATGAAAGTGAACAAACTTCAGAAAGCACATTCAATCACAAAACATGATATTGCCCTTGAAAATATCAATCAATAGAAATTATGTTTGCTTATCCTGTATTTACAGCTACAAGTATTGTGTTGGAACCCTAGGCCCAACCAAATGGACAAGGTAGACTTGCTTGTACTCATCTGCAATGCAGCACCAATCCAAGAGTCTATGATGGTCAGAAACACATGTATTTTTGGACAGTAATTTTTTTTTATGCATGGGAAATTTCTGATAGAACATGTATTCTGACAGCTAAGCCTACATGTATAGTAATACATACTGAGTCGTTTGGCAGCAGTTTCCCAATAGTCGAGTTAAATTTGAGCATGTGAACATCTTACAAACCTGAACACAATATTCCACATGACTTAAGATATTTGCAGTTTTTTTTTGTTCAGTGCTTCAAAAAACACTCATTACCTAAGCAGCAAAGGTTTCAAATAAAAGAGGAGTTTACTCACAGGACTTTAAGATTGTAAAGACCAGCAAATGCTCCCAAGGGGATGTGTTTTAAGTCATTTCCTGCAAGACGCCTGCGGGTGAAAGAATAATCAAACACATTTTCTTCATGTGGGATTCATTTAGAAGCTAAAAAACACAATGACAATATTTAAAAAATAAGGGCTTTCATTTTAAAAGCTGTGCCGAGTGTAAAAAACATTGACTGTAAAATATCTCTTTTCATTACATCTGTCACGTTAATCACTTCTAACAAATAAAGTCTGGAATTTCACATTCACAATATTTTGTAATTTTTTTAGCAGTTAAAGAAATTAAAATCATAGTGAACACAATTTTTAGTCTGATAGTACAATAACAGGAATCATGCAAAGGTGGCTGAAAAAAATAACTGATTGATTGAGAAAGTAAAAATATTGCTGATACTGAAATTCTGGACTGCACTCAGAAATTGCTGGAGGAACTCAGCAGGCTTGGCAGCATCTGTGAAGAGAGAAACAAGTTAACATATTGAGTCCAACTCTTCAGAGTTCCAAAGAAGCCATGAGACCAAAACGATTGGAACAGGAATAGACCATTCGCTCCTTGCGCCCGCTTTGCCATTCAATAGGACCATGGCTAGTCTGGCATTCCTCATATCCACTTTCCTCACAATCATTGATTCACCTACTGTTCAAGAATCTATCTATCTCAGCCTTAAATATACACAAGAACTCTGCCTGTAGTGCTCTCTGTGGCAATGAGTTCCAAAGACTCACAACACTCAGAGTAGAAATTCCTCCTCATCTCAATGTTAAATTGGCATCCCTTTATTCTAAGACTATGCCCTTGAGTCCTGGACCCTTCCTTCAGGGGAAACATCTTCTTAGCATTTACCCTGTCAGGAATCCTTCAGCGAATGTTTCAATGAGATCACCTCTCATTCTTCCGGTGAGTTTCATCCCAACCCGTTTAATCTTTGCTCATAAGCCATACCAGGGTCATGCTAGTGAATCTTCCCTAAACTGCCTACAATGAAATATCTTTCCTTAAGGGAACAAAAACTGCTCACGGTACTGCAAATATGGTATCACCAGCACATTGGACATGGGCTGTAAGACTTCCCTACTCTTATAAGTTAACCCCCTTGAAATAAGGGGCAACATTCCATTCACCTTCCAGTTTATGTGCTGCTCCTTATGCTAGCTTCTTCTGTTTTATGCAGAATTACCCCCCAAACCCCAAGGGTATTGCCAGGGTTGGAGGATTTGAGCTATAGGGAGAGGCTAAACAGCCTGGGGCTGTTTTCCCTGGAGCGTCAGAAGCTGAGGGGTGACCTTATAGAGGTTTACAAAATTATGAGGGGCACGGATAGGATAAATAGACAAAGTCTTTTCCATGGGATCGGGGAGTCCAGAACTAGAGCACATAGGTTTAGGGGAAGAGGATAAAGATATAAAAGAGACCTAAGGGGCAACTTTTTCATGCAGAGGGTGGTACATGTATGGAATGAGCTGCCAGAGGATATAGTGGAGGCTGGTACAACTGCAACCTTTATGAGGCATTTGGATGTGTATATGAATAGGAGGGGTTTGGAGGGATATGGGCCAGGATATCTGGTCGACATGGACAGGTTGGACCGAAGGGTCTGTTTCCATGCTGTACATCTCCATGACTCTATTTAGAAAATACTGTACTTTGTTTTGTTCTCCCTTTCAAAATGAACAACTTTTTGCTCTCCCTTGGCCATTTCTTTAGCCCACTTTTTAAAAAAAACTTATTAATATCTCATCTCAATGTTTGTATCTCTCTCACAACCTACCTTTCCACCAATTTTTGCGTTGTCTACAAATTTGGCCACAGTACATTCACTTCTTTCCTTCCAAATCATTAATATATATTGCAAACAATTGCGGTCCCAGCATTGATCCCTGCAGAATCTGATTGGTCAAGGGTCGCTAGCCTGAAAAAGAACTCCTTATTCCCACTCGTATATTCCTGCCCATTAGCTAATTCTCTATCCATGCCAATATACTCCCTCCAACACCGTGGGCTCTTATCTTATGGCTCAACCTTTTGTGCGGTACTTTGTCCAGGGCTTTCTGGAAGTTCAAATACTACACATCTACTGGTTCCTCTCTCTCCACTCCGTTTGGGACTTCCTCAAAAAACTTTTAAAAATTCATCAGCCATGGTTTCCCTTTCATGAAGCCATGCTGAATTTGCTCGATTAGAGTAAGCTTTTCCAAACGTTCTGCTAATACTTCCTGAATAATTGATGCCAGTTCCTCTCCAACAAACGGATAATAGGCTAATCAGCCTATAGTTACCTGCTTCGTGCCTCCCTCCCTTTTTGAATAGGGTTGTCATATTAGCAGTTTTCCAATCCTCGTAGTCTTCTCCAGAATCCAACAGATTTTGGAAAATTATGGATCTATAATTTCTTTGGCTATCTTTTTAAGAATAATAGCAGGGCCAGGAGATCGACTTGCCCATTAGCATGTCTATACTGTTTTAATGATGGTGATGGTACTTAATTCCTCCCCTATATTCTTTATTATTAATGGAATAAAGACTAATGCAAAATATCTATTTAAGTATTCTGCCAATTCCTTGTTACCCAAAACTGTCTCCCCAGATTCATTTACTAAGGGTTCTATGTTCACTTTGACTTCTCTCTTCCTTTTTACTTATTTCAAGGAGCTTATTTGATCAGTTTTTATATTCCTTGCTAGTTTGCCCTCTTAGTTTATTTTTTCTGTCTTTATTACCTCAACTGAGTTCAAAAGGATGAGAGGCAATCCCATTGAAACTTACAGAATACTGAGAGGCCTGGGCAGAGTGGACATGGAAAAGATGTTTCCACTAGCAGAAGAGACTAGGACCCAAAGGCACAGCCTCAGAGTGAAGGGTCAACCTTTTAGAACTGAAATGAGGAGGAATTACTTCAGCCAGAGGGTGGTTAATCTGTGGAACTCATTGCCAAAGAGGCCTGTGGAAGCCAAGTCATTGAGTATACTTAAGACAGAGTTAGGTAGGTTCTTGATTAGTATGGGGTTGAAAGGTTAAGGAGAGAAGGTAGGAGAATGGGGTTGAGAAACGTATCAGCCATGATTAAATGATGGACTCGATTTACTGAGCTTATATCTTATGGTTCTGCCTCTCTAAAAGGTCAAACATCCCTAAGTGTTAAGTTCTTAGTTTTGATCTGCGTATAACCATGTTTCTGTAAAGGCAATGAGATTATACTCATTTACCACTATTTTCACCATCAGTCATCTATCTTATTCTCAATGCTTCATGCATTAAGCTACAGAGCCTTTAAGTTTGTTCTATTATTGAATCTCCCCCTTTTTGTTTATAGATATTTTTATTAGAAATTTAACATTTTTACAAGTTTACAAAAATAAACAAAACTCTCAGATATAAACATTGATATACAATTAGCTCAAATATACAATAGCCAAAATTTGATTAAAAAAAACAAAACAACAAAAAAAAAACCGAAAAGAAAAAAAAACAAACAAACAAAACACTCAACTATCTACTAATCTAACCTACAACTAACCAGAGTGTATATTTAAGTCTCTTACATGCTCGGGATGTGTTAACATCAGATATGATAAAACCCGTATTCGTGCGGGATTCCTCCCCAGAGGGGCCGCGGACCAGCCAGGTTTGTAATCTCAATTAAATAAAAGCCCTTGTTAGGATAGCCGAAATATCTGTATTTATGTAATTCAAAAAGGGCTGCCATATTTTATAAAATAATTCGGTCTTTCAGTGCACCATATTTGTAAGGAAGTCAAGGGGAATACATTCCATAATTAATCTGTGCCAATTTGAAAGTCCAGGAGGGATCTTATGACAGGTCCATAAGCAATGTACAAGAGTGCCCATCTCTATTTTGCATTTAGGACACATTGGAGGTGCTCCTGCCTTAAATTTTGCCAATCGAATCGGTGCTATATGGGCCCTATGAAGTATCTTCAGCTGGATAGCCTGGGTTCTAGCATTTTCCCAGATATCATTCCACGTTTCTGTGGAGATTTCTAGTCCCAGATCCTGATCCCATGTTTTAAGCAGATTATCCATATCTCCCGATACTTCATCATGTAGTAAATGATAAATAGTACTGACGGAAGATACCCCCACTGGTCGTAGGACACTACATTCTCTATCGGATTTATAAAGACTATCTAATAACGTAGTAGTCTTCTGTATATAATCTCGAATTTGGAAGTATCGAAAGAGGTCTCCATTGGGTAATCCGAATTTCTGACGCAGCTGCTCCCCCTTTTTTTAATGGTTCCCTGGTACAATATGACATTAACATATTCTGTCCCTTCCTTTTTTTCTGGCAACGATCAACCCCATTACTCACCTGCAACCCTACTTTCTCCTTTACCTTTGATTTTATAATTTGGCATGCAACTGAACACACTCTCTCACTATTTAGTTTAAAGCCCTATCTACACCTCTAGTTATATGATTCACCAGGACTCTGGTCCCAGTATCCCATCAGAACAGCTCTCTCCTTCCCCAATACTGATGCCAGTGTCCAATGAATTCAAGGAGAAAGTGAGGACTGCAGATGCTGGAGATCAGAGCTGAAAATGTGTTGCTGGAAAAGCGCAACAGGTCAGGCAGCATCCAAGGAGCAGGAGAATCGACTTTTTGGGCATGAGCCCTCCTTCAGGAATGAGGAAGGTGTGCCAAGCAGGCTAAGATCTTAGCCTGCTTGGCACACCTTCCTCATTCCTGAAGAAGGGCTCATGCCCAAAATGTCGATTCTCCTGCTCCTTGGATGCTGCCTGACCTGCTGCGCTTTTCCAGCAACACATTTTCAGCTCCAATGATTTCAAGCCAATTTCTCCCACACTAATTTGAACACGTATTTACTTTTTTAATCTTGTTGAGTCTGTGCTAATTTGCTCATACCTCACATGGTAATCTAGAGATTATTACTTTTTTGGTTCTACTCATATTCCCTCAGCACAACCTCATTTTATCAATATTATTAGTTCCTGCATGAACCCACGTGGCAATTTGATCTTTCCTTTCCCATTTCAAGTTCTTCTATAGCCCAGATGAATTCTGCAGTGAATTCCCATGCTACCACCAAAATATTAGACTCTGAAAGTTAATTTTGTTTCTCTCTCTGTTGATGCTGCTATGTCTGCTGAGCTTTTTCAGCATTGTGTTTTTACAATAAAATAAACATTTTTTAATATTCATTGAATCATCACTGCTATGATGTTTGATGATTTTACAGACGTGAACTTACAGGAATTGCTGTTTATTGACAGCATGCAGCAATAGGTTTTTAAAAGTTCATCTTTGAGGCACAATAAATTACAATATTAATTTTAAAAAACTTTAGTCTTTTGAAGTGTAATATGTTGTTGACTTGAGGAAAATTGCTGCTTCCTGAGGACCTTTAGGCTGGAGTCTAAGTGTATCTTTCAGTATAACTTATAGCTAGTTCCTGTCCTGTGCTGTAGACCCAATTCTGTAATAAAGCATTAATTTTTAGCTGTGGACCAACCTTGCATATTTGGGTAAGATCGATGTAGATTACTGTAGGAAACATGCCATGAGGGAGTGCTCAGTATCCACATAACATTGTGCTGACACAGAATACCTCAAATGGAATGATTCAGCTTTGAACACTTAATATCCTCATCCTTGTGAGCAGGAGAAAGATTAACTTTTCTCTAATATACGTATATTAAGTAAGATACTCAAGAAAAGGAAAGTAGAAAGCAACTACTGCTTGAAGGAAATAATTATTACACAATTCACACAGTCAGATTCCCTCAACTGCCATAAAAGAGGAACCAATCAATCCTTATTAATTTATAAACAAATGGCTGTATTCTTCAAAGAATGCATTCATGAAACTATATGTTACAGGCGGTTAGATAAATGTGAAAGTAAATATTAACATGCAGAATGTAGACACACTTCTCTTTACATCATTGTACTCTGATGCAGTGGCCTGCAGTATTGTGAACAATTTTGGTCCTCTTACCGGAAGACTGATGTAGTTGCATTGGAGGCAATTCAGAGGAGGTTCACTAGGTGGATTCCAGAGGTGATGTGTTTGTCTTATGAAGAGAGATTGAGCAGTTTAGGTCTGGACTTTCTGGAGTTTACAAGCTCTAACTGAGTTTTATAAAATTCTGAAGGGGGTTGATAAAGTAGATATAGAGAGGTGTTTTGAGGCATGAGAGGTCACCGTTTTAGGATAAGGGATAGTAGATTTAAAAGAGAGGAAGTGAAATTACTTTTCCCAAAGGGTCATAAATCTGTGGAGTTCATTACCTCAGAGTGTGATGGATGTCAGGACATTAAGTAAATTTAAAGAGGAGGTGGACAGATTTTTAATGAGCAATGAGTTGAAGGGTTATTGAGAGAGGGCAGAAAAATGGAGTTGAGGCTGAGATGAGAGCAGCCATGATCGTGTCATATGAAGCAGCAGACTTGAGGGGCTGAATTGCCTTCTCTTAGTTCTTATGTACTTCTGATTTTGCAATGGAACTCGCAGTACAGTATGCTTTAAAAGGGAAATGTGGGAAGCAATTGTAAATCTCTTCAACTAATCAGACTGAAAACAGTCACATTCTAAACCAGTGAGTAAATGACATTTAAATCATATACAAAATGAAATTTTAAAATATGGAAGTAAAAGTAATTCTATATTTTTTTAAATCTGTGGCACTAATTAAATTCTGAAGGAATGAGACTCTATACAAGCAAAACTTACAATTGTCAGTGTCAAACAGGTTATTTAGAAATAATTATGGTTAATTGTGTTACGAATGATTCACTAGCATGTGAATGCACATCTTACGTTTTTTTTACACTGTTCTTAGTAGGTCAGGAGAACTAAGTACAGCGACTCTGCACCAAAGTGATGAGATTTTCTAAAGCCAAAGTTGGAACATATTAACCACCTTCATGATGATTGACATATTGGGTGATAAATATCAGCATCTGGGGGAAGGAGCAGTTGAAGGTGGGGGTCATGTGATGACATCTTAATTGGCACAGTCACCAAAAGAGTGAAAAGTTTGTCACTAACCGTCAATTGTTTCTCCTCATATTATACTTTGCTGACTTTAGGTGATTATCATTTTAGATTGCAGTTCTACTGCGAGACTGACATTAATGCAATTTTAATTAAATTGACATTACGTGGGGATTGTTGCAAAAGGATTGGACAGGAATCGATGAATGGTGGAGCAGTCCAGCCCAGCCTTCTCTGCAGCCTCTGCACCCAGACCTGGCTGTCACACCCTCACTGGCTGCTGCTGCTATTCACCACCCCTGTTATGCTGATGGAGAGTGGTAAGGATTTCCTCGAGAGGTGGCCTCCTGTTCGCCTTGTCCAGTGCCTGGGCCTGGCTCATGCTGCTGGTGTAAGAGTTTGAATCAGTGTCTGTCTATCTGCTTATAGCTGGCAGCGATTCCCAGACACTAACCATCTCACCTGCCACTTCCCCACCATAAGCCCCTGAGATTAGATCTATTGAAGCTCAAAGCACCAAAAGGACTGTAATGTTTGACATTTTAATTTTATTTCTTTATTTTCCCACTTTTATGAAGAAAACTTATTCCTTTATTGCTCTACTTCTGTAAATAAGACTTTGTACATGTACTTTGTACCTAAGATGGTGCCATGTGTGGCGACACTGTACATGTTTCAATGTATTCATGTACCCTGTACTATATTTGAATGCATGGGACAATGAAACTTAAATCTAAATCAATCAATACTTGCACCTCTAATTAAGTAGGGTTCCCTCTCAACCCACCAAATTCATACCATGTGCTTTTGATTGGTTGATTTTGGGACATCAATTTATACCAAATTAAAAGCAAATTACTGGAAAAAATAGAGCTCTCCAGAGATACAATCAGAGATATACATTCATATACTAATGTATATGAAATGGAATGCAAGGAGTGGAATAATGGGAAAGGGACTCATGAGTGTTTAAAAACCCCGACATTTGAGAAATCTGGAGAAAACTTGGGATATTTGCATGCTAAGTGAAAGAACTATCCCAGCAAAATTAGGATGCAGGTTCATCCAACCCTTCTCACTCTGACAGGCATTTCAGTGTTGCGGCAAACAATAAATTACCAGAGGAGGAGCAGGTAATTCAGACCTGAAAGTCTGAATTTCCAAATTCAACTGTTTTTAAGTGTAGTTTGGAGATTACTGTCTAACTTAGAAGATTTTAGCCTCACTACTCTTCTAAATACAAACTCGGGAACATTGTGTTTCCCCCCTTATCCCATCATTCGTTGCATCTGGAAATTGTCTTTGGACACTTTGGTCAGCTGGAAGAATTTAGCAACAAGAATAAACTAGAAGCTCAATTCATCATGGTCAATCCTAAATCTGAGAGTCTGAGCACGCTGAGGATATTTGAATATATCTGTCATATATCGGTTTGTGATTTGACTTTGTTGAGTAGTTGCAAATTGACAGGTTGAGGCTGTCAACGGTCCAGATGTCCTGTGTACAATGTTTTAAAGAAAAGGAAATGATTTTGGAGTCACGTCAGTGAATGTTATTTTCTTCATTGATTTTGTGTTGTTTCACCATCAGCTGTTTGCAGATCCTTAAAATGCAGTTCGAACACAGCTACCAGTCTCAGTATAGTTGGCATTTGACTCCTCCTTATTCTGCCTGGCCGTTCAGATATAGTGTTCCACACTTGAATATTATACATTAAATAAACTGAAACTGTAGGCAAAAGCATCTATATTTGTTGGAACTGTAAGGAGAAAGTGAGGACTGCAGATGCTGGAGATCAGAGCTGAAAATGTGTTGCTGGAAAAGCGCAGCAGGTCAGGCAGCATCCAAGGAACAGGAGAATCGACGTTTCAGACATAAGCCCTTCTTCAGGAATCCTGAAAAATTCCTGAAGAAGGGCTTATGCCCAAAACGTCGATTCTCCTGTTCCTTGGATGCTGCCTGACCTGCTGTGCTTTTCCAGCAACACATTTTCAGCTTTGTTGGAACTATACTTGGTATTAACTCAAGGGGTGTGGGGCACTGATTTCCAGCAGGTATCAAACTATTCCCAGTTGGGCTTGCATTATCTCACTTTCCCATCTACACATCTGAAGAATGAATAAAAACCATTAACTCATTCTTTGCAACATACCTTATGTCATTCATTATTGAGCAGGGCCTTTAGGCCAATAATGTATATTTACTATATTATCACAACACTGAAGGATCTTGACCAAAAATATGTAATAGAATCAAGAAAAATAAGCAGAGCATTGTAAAGGGGTAAGCATGTCAGACAAAATTATTAGAATTCTTTGAGGAGGTAACAAGAAGGATAGATAAAGCAGAACCAGTAGGTGTAAATGATTTGGATCCAACTGGTGTTCAATAAGATTCTTCACAGAAGGCTACTTGATAAAGTAAGAGCCCACGGTACTGGGGGCAATATATGAGTGTGGATAGAGGGTTGGCTAACTAATAGAAGATAAAGAGTTGGGATTAGGGAAAAGTTGCCATTTTCAGGTGGCAACCTGTAACTAATGGAATGTCACAGGGATCAGTGCTAAGGCCACAAATCATTACAATATATATTAATAACATGGATAAAGGAAGTGAATGGGCTGCATCCGAGTTTGTGGATGACATAAAAATAACTGCGAAGGCTACTACAAGAGGCTACTACAAGAAGTCTACAGAGGGATATAAGCAGAAATTGCTTGCGAAACGTAGCAGATCTGGTGGCATCTGTGGGGAGAAAGCAGAGTGAATATTTCAAGTCTGACGACTCTTTACCAGAACAGTGAAAGCACACACTGAACTTTGCCAGAAATTTCTGTTTTTATTTCAGGTCTCCAGTATCTACAGTTCCTTCATTTACTGTAGGGATATAGGCAGATTAAGTGGATAGTAAAAACTTGACAGATGGAAATATAATGTGGGAAAATGTGGAGGTTATGAACTTTGGCAGGAAGAGCAGAGGAGCTGAATATTATCTAAATGGAGAAAGACTGCAGAAAGCTACAGCACAGAGGGGTTTGGGGATCCTTGTAAATGAATCACAAATCTCTCATGCAGGTTCAGTAGGAAATAGGGAAAGTAAATGGACAGCTACCTTTTACTTCAAAAGGGTATGGAATATAAAATTGGGAGATCTTGCTAAAACTGTAAAGGCCACTAATTAGACCATACCTGGAACACTATGAACAGTTCTCGTTCCTGTGTCTAAGGAAAAATATACTGCCATTGGAGGTAGTCCAGAAAAGTTCTCTAGGTTGATCCTGAGTATTCCTTCACCTTATGGTCTTATGTGAATTCTTTAATACTTATTTCCATCTTCTAACAGTATAATTATTGGTATTTTTAAAATTTGCATTCTCTTTATAAATAGTTAATAGACATTTTTAAGATTAATTTTTACGTTTCTGCAAATGAATGTTAAATACCCTGTGTTAAAAGTTTAATTTTGCATTTTTTTTCAGTGCCACAGGTCTTAGTACCATGCTGTATTAACATCACTTCTGACTTTAATTTTTGCAATTTTATGTGTGTGCATTTTGTTTAATTGATTTTATTATTCAGTCATGGCACAACCTTTTGTACCCTGGAGGCATTAAGAAGTTTTGTATCAGTTCATCCTTGGACACATTTTATGGAGTTAAAGATTAATCAATCATTGTTCTGTTAAAATTTGTATCACAGCACAGTACTTGGGGCAACTTTAAGCACTCCCAGTTAATGTGAAATGGATGCAATTAAAAGTGACTGTCCATTTTATACTTTGCCTAGTTTTATATTTCATTAATATCTTTTAAACTATCTTACTCAAGTGTTATTCTAATTAAATGTTCACAATGCTAGCAAACTGAAAACTGTTAGTGTTCAGTCAGAATATTTTGCATGCTGATATTCTAATTGCATCCCTGTAGGGTTGGAGGATTTGAAGTACAGAGAGAGGCTGAATAGGCTGGGGCTATTTTCCCCGGAGCATCGAAGGCTGAGGGTTAGATAAACCTTATAGAGGCTTATAAAATCATGAGGGGCGTAGATAGGGTGAATAGTCCTAAAATGAATGTAGTGACCTGATCTCAATATTACAAACTAATCTGAAATGACCCCGAAGAGAAACTTCCATAGACATACCAGGAAATGGGATGTGAGTGATGCACTCCCATAAATTACTCTCTACTATTCTATTCTGCATCTGCGTGAAGCCACATAAATCTGCCGCAGATTTCATGCTCTGATACTGACTCCACAGAAGGTAGAACAGGTGGAACTCTGCACGAGGGTGAATGAGATGTCACAAGGGCACCGTGGAATGTGAATACTTCTCCTGACTCTATCCGGGACCACTGCCTCCCCACAACTTCTCCACTGTTGAACAAATGGAGTTCCTCCTGCCCCCACCCAATCAGCAAGCCCCTGAAAAAGCACTTTATGACTGATTTCTACTGATGATCACTGCAATTACTAAAAGCAACTGATGCCCTTTAAGGTTGCTGAACTGTCCTTCAAGGTTTTTGCACAAACTCTCTGCACCATGCACATAATAACAAAGACCTTGAAACCAGTAGTACTCAACATGAGAATAAGCAAATGTAACACAAAACAGGGCAAGTTGCTGGAAAGGTTTTGCAGATAGTGGGGCTTAGGGTGATGGTGTAGAGGATACAGCAGAAAGTTGTATTTTCCGCCAGGTATACAGGTGGTTAGCAGCATAGCAGTGCCACAGCTCGCAGTACTCAGCATGAATCTGCATCTGCTGGAGTAGGGCTCATCAATGGCTGGAAACCTGTGCAGAAAAAGTTAAAGGAGTTCTGAGGGGGTCAGGGCCAAGCAAGACAGGCTCTGGGTTGGTGGGGTGGACTTTACTGAGGGCAACTTTAGGAAAGGTTGAGTTAGCATTGGCAGATATTGGGGAGTTGGCCCTGATTATGAAGTTGCATGTCTGGGGCTGGATCAGGCAATGTTTGCAACACCTCCCAGTTGGCTGTTTAAAAACAAACTACTGCAGATGCTGGAGAGACTCTGCAGGTCTGGCAGCATCTGTGGAGAGAGAACCAAAGTTAGCATTACGAGTCTGATCTGATCCTTCTTTAGACTTGTTCTGTTCGGTTTTGAATGAGAGTCATACTGGACTCGAAACATTAACTCTGTTTCCCTCTCCACAGAAACTGCCAAAACAGTTTAGTTTCTCCAACATTTTCTGTATTTGTCCCAGTTTGTCATTCTTTGTCAAATAAGTGGAATCACTGAAGCTCAACAGAGTTGAATAAAGTTTAAGTCAGTAAGAGAAGCAGGTGAAGTAACTATGCAGCATGCAGGAATTGTAGCAACCTCTTCCATCATGGTGGAGGTTTCCAATTTATGCATATATGTTGTCTGGTGGGCTTTGCACTCCAACTCTAAGATATGCTGCAACTGAAAGGGGCTCTACTTCCTTAATGGACAAGATTATATACTTGCAGGTCAATGCTGTGTTGCTTGGCGACAGTCATGATGCCTTCCTCCTCCGCCAGTCCACCGCACCATCTGCATTTGAACCACTGTGATTATGCCAAATGTGGCTCCAAAAGCCATTCAGTGATCACACAGTTCATGATTCTGGTGCGCAACCCACTTGCATGAGATTTGGTCAGGCATTTCATTGGGGTTCTTAACCATTCTGCTGCCTGGGCTGTTCTGGAGGAGCCCTGTAGCAGTGGGCAGAGTACGTGTCAAGATTTGTGATGGTTCATAAGAACAGAAACTGTCTATTCAGCCCATCCAGTCTGCTCTGCCATTCAATGAAATCATGGCTCATCTGATAATTCTCAATGCATTTTCTTGCCTTTTTCCTGTAACCCTTGATTCCCTTACAATTTATTTTACAATCTCACAATGACCTTTTCTCCTAGCTATTTGGGATCTATCTGAGGAGAAGGAATGGATAAAGCAACCAATACATCTTCTGTCTGGATGGACTGTCTGTGAATGACTCGTCCAATGGTCTTAACAGTAAAAAGAATATTAGTATCATAGTTACCAACAATCCCACACCTTACCTTGTCCTTGCTACTGGTAATATGCTCACATGGCCACAATACAAAAATAAAAGCCACTAGATTCATAAAATCATGAGGGGCATGGATAGGGTGAATAGCTAAGGTCACTTTCTCATGGTAGGGAAGATGAGTCCAAAACTAGAGGGAATAGGGTTAAGAAGAGATGGGAAAGATTTAAAATGGACCCAAGGTGTAACTTTTTCCATGCAGAGTGTGGTGAGTATATGGAACAAGCTGTAGGAGGAAGTGGTAAAGGCACATAAAATTGCAACTTTTAAAAGATGTCTGGATGGGTATGTGAATAGGGGGAGGCAATGGTCTTGTAAGATTAATCACTGGATTGTTAATCCAGAGACCTCGGTAAATGTTCCGGGGACCCAGATTCAAATCCCATCACAGCAGATAGCAGCATTTGAATTCAGTAAAAATCTGGAATTAAGAGTCTCACAATGACCATGAATCCATTGTCAATCGTCAGGAAAAACCTAATTGGGTCATGAATGTCCTTTCGGAAAGGAAAATGCCATTCTTACCTGGTCTGGCGTATATATGACTCCAGTCCAAAGGCATTGTGGTTAACCCTTAGCTGCCCTCTGGGCAAATTAGGAATGGGCAATAACAGCTGGCCTAGCCAATGATACCCACATTCTGTGAACAAACTTTAAAAAAAAGGGTTCAGAGGGATATGGGCCAAATGTTGGCAAAGGAGACTAGGTCAGATCGGGAAGTCTGGTCAGAGCTGACAAGTTGGAACAAAGTATCTGTTCTGTGCTATTTGGCTGTATGACACAAAACAAACTTTTCAAGCCAAATTTATAGATGCACTAATGTCATATGGCTTAAAAGCAATCAACAAATTAAAAGGGTTTGACCATTAGTGAGAGGCTGAATAGGTTGGGGTTATTTTCACTAAAGGGTCACAGGCTGAGGGTGACCTTATGGAGGCTTATAAAATCATGAGGAGCATGGATAGGATAAATATACAAGGTCTTTTCGCTGGGGTGGGGGAGTCCAGAACTAGAGGGCATAGGTTTAGGGTGAGAGGGGAAAGATTTATAAGGGATCTAAGGGGCAACCTTTTCACACAGAGGGTGGTGCGTGGAAGGAATGAACTGCCAAAGGAAGTGGTGGAGGCTGGTACGATTACAACATTAAAAAACATCTGGATGGGTATATGAGTAGGACGTGTTTAGGGGGACATAGGCGAAATGCGTGCAAATGGGACAAGATTTATTTAGGATATCTGGTCAGGATGGACGAATTGGACCAAAAGGTCTGTTTCTCAGCTGCAAATCTCTATGACTCTAGTTCCTGTCTTCAATATGGCTCTGACTAGCCTATGCTCCTTCACAGTGCTGCCCCAGTGACTGCAGCATGGCAGCCGGAAGCCTGATGAATAGTAGTAATTGTAGATGGCTTTGCAGGATAGATTCATACAGCTGTGGCCTTGGAAGGCTTGACTGGACTGCACCAGTTCTGTGTAACAGGCAGATGGCTGACTCACTGACAGTGGCAGCGCTCTCTTAATCCCCACTAAACCATCAAAACTATTCAAAACAGGGCAAACCAAACTAAATTGGTTTAAAAGGTGTTAATGTCTGAAAAGGGCACTGTAACGAAAAGCAAATGTTCCAAACTTGAATAAACAATAGTCAAACAAAAGCATCACTTTGGGAGGTTAATATGTATTCCAGCCCTTGCAGTGCTCACAGGCTGTAGAAGCCTTGATTGGATGATATAGGTTATCACCTCATTGTTGACAGCAGCTGACTCTATACCCGGTTATGGCCATTCTCTCAGAACAATATCTCAACAGTCCTGGCTATCAGTTGGGAACAAATTGCTGATCGGCTGTGATTCCTTATTCCTCTTTCAACTTGTCTATGCAGCAATCTGTGCATTTATTGCACTATCCAGACTTTGGGTGTCATCATTTTCTGCTGCAATTGATGTGAAGACATCACATGTTGGTTGCTTTGCGCCCCTGATCCTCAAAGGTGTGAATGCAGGTAGCTACCAATTCCATGCTGGAAAGGCCAATCTCTGTGAACTACCATCACAAAGCTTGTATGGAGGACCGCTGTAGATGGATTACAACTCTGGTCCTCTCCATCATCTGCACCAAGGCAGTGTTACAAAACCTTGGAAAAAAAGTCTTTCACTTTGACGAATTCCTCACGGAATGATTCTCAGCACCTACTCCAGTCACAGTGCAGCTCTCTTTTAAGATCTACAGTCAATGTTGGTAGCTCCTATTCAGGTAAACAGCCACTTACCGGCTCACTTAGTGCTCATTGCATGCTCCAATCTTTGAAATTAGTTGTAGCACTGTCTGCATTTGAAGAAATGGGCAAGGGATAATCTCACCTCATGATCGCAACACCCATTTGTGGGTCCTATCCAATTGTGCCCCAAGCAAGTTTAAACTTGACGTATTTAGTTTTGACAAAAACACTCTGGAGATGTTCACGAACAATACAATGCACCACACCTATTCCTAAGTTGCACCAGGAATGCATATTGAATCCAGTGTAACTCCCTGAAGAGCTAGCGTGTGATTTTAAAAAAACTGTTATAATAATCTATAGACAGTTATGATCTCTGAGGTAAAACATTCTTTAATCAAGTAGAGGCTATTCGACTCTGTCCCAGTAGTGATGTTAAGAACAAGATCTAAAATCAGCAACAGATTGAAACTGTGTTCAGCCAGCTATGTGTGTCAGTTCTGAAGGCATTGTTTGCTGTTCCGTTTAAGGTAGGGCACACGCAAATTCACTTGGATTTACTGTGCAAGTACATATCAAATTGGCAAACTCACAAAAATAGAAAACAAATGTTCAATTTCTGTTCTTGTATGAGGCTCAGGATATTCTTCAATTGCAAACCACATTTTTCTTTTGCAGCCAGAGTGAAAACAAGCTCCAAGGAATTGCATGTATTGGTACTATAAATTATTTTTGCTATACCTGATCCACATTAAAGTGAAACACTGGTAAACAACCTTTAAAGAGACTTAGACCTGACTGATTGTGTACCAGCAGGGTGTTTATGACCCCAGCTTATGTTGATACTGGACAAGTCAGATCCCAGCATGAAACCTTGGCTTGATAGACAGTAACTTTGTTTTTTTCTGACTGTAAAGGTCAGTTAAATATTCACAAAAATGTGCTGGTACACCTTTAAGCTAAATCTTTCCTAAACCTTTATTAAACAAGAAATGCGTGGACTATTTCAAAACAGGCAAAAAGGTTAGAGAGTTTTCAATAAAATCTCAACTATTTCTTGCAACCTAGCATCATCCTTAAACATTAAATCATAATGGAGATTTTCCACTTTCTCCACACTGAGGCTCCTTGCTCAGGCTGGTACAATTGCAGTCTATTTCCTTCCCATGAATTTCTGTGTACACTGTATTTGCTTTTCCTTCAGCTGGTATCTCTTCCCAAGACTCCAAAAACAAGCTGCAAACAATACTCAATTACTTTACTTTAAACAATTAAACAATTACTTTAAGATCAAAGCAAAAACGAGTTCGTGAAACTCAGTTTCCTGCAGTCTAACAGGATTTCTTCCTAGATTTATCACTCCTGTTTCCAAAGACAGGCACATACACACCTACCGATTGATTCCCTTATGGATTGCTCCTGAGTCTGCATCCCCGGACCCTTGTCACTAGGCAACAGCAATGTCATTCTGCCTTGTTTCTTCCTCTACAGTAAATTACAAGCCCCCATCTCTTCACTTTAATGGTTGTAAAACCTTATCAACGTACTTGCAAACAAACGGGCCTTCAGACTGCTTGATAAAAAGCCCACAAGAACAACTTCAAAATGAAGGACTGCTGCATTGTGATGAGACGTTAACCAAGACTTTGACTGTACTCTCAGGTGATCCCTTGGCACAGTCAAAGAAGGTGCCTTACATAACATCTATTTCTGGTCATTTGTTTCATTTATACTTGTAGAAGCTTGCTGTACTGAAATTGCAGTCTTATTACCAACATAACAACTGTCACTATTCTTCACAGTCTTAATTAGAATATCCTGAGGTTGTGAAATCCACAAAATAAATACAAATCCTTCTTTCCTTATTCCTAAATGTGCAAGTTCAATAATCTGTTCAATTTTTTTCACTTCCTCTTTAACATTTCTGAATTCAACCTGGATTGAAACCCTCAAGATATTTTTGCTCTGGTTATGTTGACACATTAACTTAATTTCTGGGTCAATGTGCAATTCCTGTGAGATTCAGCTATTGAGCTTTAAGACAGGTTTGCACTGTGACAGCTGTACCACTTTACACTGAGATCAAAGACTTAAGGTGATCAGTAGAAGGATTGTGGGAGGTACATGAGGAAGAACATTTTCCACCAGAGAACGGTGGGTGTCGGGAACTCACTGCTTAGTTGGGTGTTTAAGAAGGAAATCCTCAATTCAATGGAAAGGAATCTCGATCTGCATCTGAAGCTCTTAGATCTGCAAAGCTATAGAGCAGGTGCTGGGAAGTGAGATTAGAATGCTTGGCTAGTTTATTCAGCTGATGCAAGAATGATGGGTTGAATGGCCTCTTTGTGTGGTTCTATGGTTTCTGTAGTTCTATTTGTCACTGAAACCTTCAGATTTCCATCTAGTTTTGGAAGAAGACTCTTATTCAGGGAATCCTCAATGGATTAGAATTCCAGATTTGCAAAGTAAAAGTGTTTCTCACTTTAAAACACAGAAAACAAGAAAGTAAAACAAGATTAAGTGAGAAATTGCATCACCTTCAGAAGATGGTAGTATTTTCTGATTGCGAATGAGGCATTTATTACAGAGTGATATGCAAGGTAAAAACATAGAGATGCAGAGCATGGAAATTGACCAGGTACCATAAATTAATCTAGTCCCACTTGCCAGCATTTGGTCCATGTCCCTCTAAACCCATCCAGATGTCTTTTAAATGTTGTAATTTTACTAGCCTCCACCACTTCCTCTGACAGTTCATTTAACAAAGCGTGAAACCATCTCAATTGTTCTGTTTTGTATGTGTTGAATGATCTTTATCAGGAACACATAAAACAATAAACATCTTTTACGTGGATTATTTTAGAAAATTACAGGCCAAGGAAGGTAATCCAATTGCAGGGGCAGAGTAGAAACTGCTGGAAAGTGATACGCAGAGACGACTGGTTGGGGTTTAACCTACGGGTCAGCAAGCCTCAGGAAAGGGGAGAGTTTGAGAAGCAGAGACCCTCACGATAACCTCAGTCAGTGCAGGAATTGAACTGCACACTGTTGGCTGCATTGCAAACCCAGCTATCCAGCCAACTCAGCTAAAGCATTGGCAGGCTACAGCCACCCTGCTTGGTTCCTGTAAATTGCCCTAGACATGCCAAAACGGACCTGGAGGTCCTGGTGACCTGACATGTTGGTAACTGATGGAAGGCTGTTGGAGCAAGCAGTGAGCTGGCGTTGACAGGTTCTGCTCCGACTTTCATGTTGGGACCTGTCCCCAGCTTGTTTTTGCGTGGCAAGTACGCGAATAGGAAACTACACATTATCTCACCTCATTAATGTAATAAAGAAGATACTAATGGATACAAAAAAATCTCTCACCATTCACAAACAAAATGCTCATCTCACCATTCAACACTTGGAAAATGGAACATTTTGCTCTTGATGTCAGGAGGCTTCTCATTAGTGATCAACCTTCCCCCTGGGCTGAGTGCCCACTTTGAGGGCCCACACACTATTGGTGTGTCTACACTAATCTCAGCGTTGACTTCTTGCTTCAAAATTCACTGTTATACTCAGATTTTAGAGGTCCACACTGAGGGATTAAAAAAAAGAGGCAACGTAGGTGCTGATTTCATGCAATTCTCTCAGTCTTCTCATCAATGCCAACGCGTTCAGTGTCTCAGAAGACTCTGCCCATCGTTTCTGACCAGGAGTAGAAGTATATTTGACATTGATTGGTTCAGAGAAGTATGAACTTAGAAAATAACCACATAGGTTAAGGGAATGATTCTCTGTATTCCTGGTGTTCAATTTTGCTCCTTCTCAAAATGTTTGGCCATGTAGAATTTCTGCATGTCATTTCTCCACATCTTGAAATATCCCATTTCTTGGAGTCTGAATAAATTAAGGGTTGATGCTGAAGCTGTTTATGATACTTCAAGTGATTGAAGGAAATTGTGATAGAATTTTGGCTGCAATAAGCATAGCTAAAAATATTTGGCTGAAGGTCATCACTTCTTTTTCACTGTGGATTTTAACTACTTCTTTTCGATTAATCCTTCCATTATTGAATGTTTTAGTCACAATGGCCAGTTAAAATTTAAGCTCCGAAGGCGCATAGTTTTTATTTATTCCTTCATGGGATGTGGGTGTTGCTGGCAATGTCCAGTATTTGCTCTGAATACCCTTGATCTGAGTGGCTTACTCATACAAATGGAGCAGTTAATGGTTACCCATATTACTGTGTGTCTGCAGTTATCTGTAGCCTGTGGGTTTCCTTCCCCCAAAGGACATTACTGATACAAATAAGCTGCATAACAATGGATTCGTGAACACAATTAGTGAGCAGCTTTTAATTCCATATTTATTCATTGAATTTAAATTCCATTAACTGATATGGTGGGATTTGTCTGGACATTCGTCTGGGCCTCTAAATTATTAGCCGAATAACACTACTACAACACCACACCCTTTTTTTTAATACATTTAGACTTTGGGAAAGCGCTAGTATTTTTTGTAGCCGATGTTCCTTCTGCGCAAATTTTATTTGGCATTATTCTTCACTTTATATCTACTTATAAGCCTTCTCATATTTAGACAAACTCTGATGAGCCTGATGCTACTCCAGAGCAGAATACCCTTTTGGTGCTGCAGCAATTTCTGTGATTCTCCATAGAATAGAACCACAGAATCCCTACAGTGTGGAAACAGATCCTTCAGCCCAACAAGTCCACACCAACTCTCCGAAGAGTAACCCACCCAGACCCATTCCCCCTACCCTATATTTACCCATGACTACTGCACCTAACCTACACATCCCTGACCAGTTTGGGCAATTTAGCACAGCCAGTCCACCCAACCTGCACATCTTTGGACTGTGGGAGGAAACCGGAGCACCTGGAGGAAACCCACACAGGCACGGGGAGAATGTGCGAACTCCAGACAGATAGTTGCCCCAGGCTGGAATCGAACTCTGGCACTGAGAGGCAGCAGTGTTAACCAGTGAAACACCGTGCCACCCCATGGATTCTGTATGTCAGCTGAGCCAGTCATGGTCTCCCTCTCCATTCAGATTACAATCAAATGAAGCAAAGCTGCTCCTGGTGTCCATTTAAATTTCTATGATCTATGATCTGAAAATGCTTTAATGTGAAACACATAATGTGAAAATAACAGAACTATTTTTAGTTCAAATATTCTATATAGACTTACTGGCTTCCCCATTTCTAGCGACATTTCTTTTATTCATTTGTGGGACTTGAGTGTCGCTGGCTGGCCAGCATTGATAGCCCATCCCTATTCGCCCTTGAGAAATGGTGGTGAGCAGTCTTCTTGAATCGCTGCAGTCCACTTACTGTGGGATGACCCACAATGCCAGTAGGGAGGGAATTCCAGGATTTTGACCCAATGACTATGAAGGAACAACAGTATATTACCAAGTCCAGGTGGTGAGTGGCTTGAAGGGGAACTTGCAGGTGGTGGTGTTCCCAAGCACCTGCTGCCCTTGTCCTTCTAGATGGAAGTGGTCGTGGGTTTGGAAGTCTAAGGAGCTTTGGTGAATTTCTGCAGTGTATCTTATAGATATTACACACTGCTGATACTGAGCGCTGATGGTGGTAGGATTGAGTGTTTGTAGATGTGCTGCCAATCAAGCGGGTTGTTTTGTCCTGGATGGTGTCAACCTTCTTGAGTGTTGTTGGAGCTGCACCTATCCAGGCAAGTGGAGAGTATTCCACCACACTCCTGACTTGTGCCTTGTAGATGGTAAATAGACTTTGGGGTGTCAGAGGTGAGTTACTTACCGCAGTATCCCTAGTCTCTGACCTGCTCTTGTAGTGAGAGCAGTTGAGTTTCTGGTAAATGGTAACCCCAAGAATGTTGACATTTGGGGATTCAGTGATGGTAATACCATTGAATGTCAAGGGATAGTGGCATTTATGTGGCACGAATGTTACTTGCCACTTGTCAGCCCAAGGCTGGATATTGTCCAGATCTTGTTGCATTTGGGCACAGACTGCTTCAGTATCTGAAGAGTCACAAATGGTGCTGAACATTGTGCAATCATCGGCAAACATCCCCACTTCTGACCTTATGACAGAGGGAAGGTCATTGATGAAGCAGCTGAAGATGTTTGGGCCTAGGACACTACCCTGAAGGACTCCTGCAGAGATGTCCTGGAGCTGAGATGACTGACCCTCATGACCACAACAATCTTCCTTTGTGCGAGGTATGACTCTAACCAGCAGAGTGTTTTCCTCCATGATACCCATTAATTCCAGTTTTGCCAGGGCTCCTTGATGCTATACTCGGTCAGATGTGGCCTTGATGTCAAGGGCTGTCACTCTCACCTCCCCTCTGGAATTCAGCTCTTTTGTCCATGCTTGAACCAAGGCTGTAATGAGACCAGGAGCTGAGACCTGGCAGAACCCAAACTGGACATCACTGAGCAGGTTGTTGCTGAGCAGGTGCTGCTTGATAGCACTGTTGATGACCTCTTCCATCACTTTACTGATGATGGAGAGTAGACTGATTGGGCAGTAAATGGCCAGGTTGTATTTATGCTGCTTTTTGTGTGCGGGAAATACCTGGGCAATTTTCCACATTGTCGGGTAGATGCTGGTGTTGTAACTGTACTGGAAGAGCTTGGCTAGGAGAGTGGCAGGTTCTGGAGCACAGGTCTTCAGTACTATTGTCGGAATGTTATCAGGGCCCATTGCCATTGCAGTATCCAGTGCCTCTAGCCATTTTCGATATCCCATGGAGTGAACCAAATTGGCTGGAGACTGGTATTTGTGATGTTGGGGACCACTGGAGTAGCCCGAGATGACTCATCCACTCAGCACTTCTGACTGAAGATTGTTGCGAATGCATCAGCCTTATCTTTTGCGCGGATATGCTGGGCCCTTGCATCATTGAGAATGGGGATATTTGTGCAGCCTCCTTCTTCAGTGAGTTGTTTAATTGTCCACCACCATTCATGACTGGATGTGGAAGGACTGCAGAGCTTAGAGGTGATCCGATGGTTGTGGAATCACTTAGCTCTGTCTATCACTTGCTGCTTATGCCATTTGGCATGCAAGTAATCCTGTTTGGTAGCTTCACCAGGTTGACACCTCATTTTTAGGTATGCCTGGTGCTGCTCTTGGTTTGCCCTCCTGCATGGTAATGGTTGAGTGGGGGACATGCCAGGCCATGAGGTTGCAGATTGTGCTGGAGTACAGCTTTGCTGCTGTTGATGCCCCACAGTGCTTCATGGATGCCCAGTCCTGAGCTGTTAGATCAATTCGAAGTCTGCCCCTTTTAGCACGGTGATAGTGTCATTCAACAAGATGGAGGTTATTCTCGATGTGAAGGCGGGGCTTCATCTCCACAAGGACAGTGCGGTGGCCACTTTTACCTATACTGTCATGGACAGATGCTTCTGCAGCCAACAGATTAGTAAAGATGAGGTCAAGTATGTATTTTCCCTCTTGTTGGTTCCATCACCACCTGCTGCACACCCAGTCTAGCAGTTGTATCCTTTAGGACCCAACCAACTCAATCAGTAATGCTGCTGCCGAGCCACTCTTGGTGGTGGACATTGAAATACCCCACCCAGAGTACATTCTGCACCCTTGCCACACTCAGTGCTTCCTCCAACATGGAGGATTACTGATTCATCAGCCGAAGGAGGATGATACATGGTAACCAGTAATAGGTTTCCTTGCTCATGTTTAATCTGAAGCCATGAGACTTCATGGGGTCCAGAGTTGATGACAAGGACTCCCAGGGCAACTCTCTCCTGACTGTATACCACTATGCCACCACCTCTACTGGGTCTGTCCTGCCGGTGGGACAAGACATATCCAGGGATAGTAATGATGGTGTCTGGGGTTTTATCTGTAAGATATGATTCGTAAGAAAGACTAAGTCAGGCTGTTGCTTGACAAGTCTGTGAGACAGCTCTCCCAGTTTGGGTACTAGCCTCCTGATGATGGTCAGGAGGACTTTGCAGGGTTGACAGGGATGTCTGTGTTTTTGCTGTTGTCTTTTCCACTTCCAAGTTTGATGTCAGGTGGTCCATCTGGCTTCATGTCTTTGTTGTGACTTTCTAGCGATTGATACAATCACTGAGTGGCTTGCTAGGCCATTTCAGAGGGCAGTTGAGACCACATGGTAGATTTCCTTCCCTAAAGGACATTGGTGAACCAGATGGTTTTTCCGACAATTGGCAATGGTTTCATGATCATCAGCCCATGATATTTTAATTCCAAATTTTTTTAATTGAATTCAAATTCTTTCATCTGCTGTAGCGGGATTCAAACCCAGGTCCTCAGAACATTACTCTGGGTTTCTGGACAAACATGTCGAACAATAATACCACTTGGCCATTGCCTCCCGCTAGGATGGTGACAAAAAAAATTGCTCCTTGATTTTACCCAGATCTCACCACATCAAGCACAGATGTTCAGTAGATCCAGCTGCTGTTACCACCAGCATATTGTTAGGATCTACAGGTTAATGATCAAACATTTCAGCCATGCTATGAATATGTCAAGTGCCATGAAACCCTGGAAAGAGACATGAACTGAGGACTTCTGAGTCAGAAGCAGGAAGACTATTTACTGTGCCTCAAGACGTCCTACTATTTTTATGTTAAAAATAATCATGAAAGACATTTTAATAGTCTCAATTATTGTTCCTGTGGTGTTGAGATAAGAATTGATTTGACACAATGTAAGGCACACACTATTTTGCTAGGGATGAGATGAAGTTACATTTGAATGGATTATAAATAGGAAATTAAAAGCTAAAAGAACTGCAAGTCTGACAACATCTGAGGAGAGAAATCAGAGTTAATGTTTTGTGACTATTGACCATTCTTGACGACTGATGGACTGATGGTAGGTAGGGAAAGGATGTTTTTTATACAAATGATGGAGTGGGGTGTGGGGGGGGATAAGTAAATGATGAGTGGAAATAGAGCCCAAAGAAAGAGGAGAACAATTGGACAGACAGTCTGGGGTAATGAATAGCTGTTAATGGGGAGAATTAGTGGTTGACAATTGGTAATGTGTGGCAACAGCAAGGTTTGGTGTGTGGGATGGGGGAAAGTATGGGGAAAGATGCTCAGGCCATAAAATTATTGACCTCAATAGTAGGTCCAGAGGTTGCAGGGTTCCCAAGTGGAAAATGAGGTGCTGTTCTTCCAACTTGCACTGCAGCAAGCCAGAGACAGAAATGTTAGCGGGGCACACAGTGATTTGTTGAAGTGGCAGGCAGCTGGAAGTTCAGGGTGATTTTTGCAGACAGAATGTAAGTGTTCTGCAAAGTGGTCACCCAGTCTGCACTTCACTTCCCAAGTGAAGAGATAACCACATTGTGAGCAGTGAATACAATAGACTAGATTGAGTGAAGCGCAGGTAAAGTACTGCTTCACCTGGAAGGTGTGTCTTGAGCCTTGGATAATAAGGGGTGAAGAAATAAACGGGCAGGTGTTTCACTTTCTGCGAATGAAGGGAAAGGTGCCATGGGGCTACGGGGGGGTGTTGGGAGTGAAGGAGAAGTGGACCAGAGTTTTCCAGAAGGAACAGTCCTTATGAAAGGCTGACGAGGAAGGGGAGGGGAATATGTATCTGGTAGTGGCATCCCACTGGAGGTGGCAGAAATGGCAGCTAATGATCCTCTGATGTGGATGCTGGTGGGATGGTAGGTGAGGACAAGGGGGGCCCTATTGCTGATGTGGGAGGGAAGAAGGTGGTGAGGACTGAAGTGCAGGTGATAGATTGAACCCGACTGAGAGCCCTGTCAACCACAGTGCTGGGAAATCTTTGGTTGAGGAAGTAGGTAGACATTTCGAAGACCCTATCGTCAAAGGTAGCATCATCAGAACAGTTGCAACAGAGACAGAGGAATTGAGAGAAAGGAATAGGGTCTTTACAGGAAGCAGGGGGTGAAAGTGTATAGTCAATGGTGGGAATCAGTGGGTGTGTAATGGATATTGTTGGCCTGCCTATCCCCAGAAATGGAAACAGAGATGTCGAGGAAGGGAAGGGAGGAGTCAAAGATGGACCAGGTTAAGGTGAGAGTGAGATTGAAAGTGGAAGCAAAATAGATAAACTTTTCCAATTCTGAATGAGACTGGGAAATAGCACCGATGTTGTCATCAGTATACTGGAGAAAGAATTGTGGATGGGGGCCAGACTTAGATTGGAACAAGGAATGTTCCATGTACCCCACAAAGAGACAGACATAACTGGGGCCCATGTGAGTGCACATGGTCACCCTGTTTACCCGAAGAAAGTGAGAGGCGTTAAAAGGGAAGTTGCTCAGGGTGAGGATGAGCTCAGCCAGACACTGCAAGTTGGTGGTTCAGGCCTTTTTTCCGGAAAGAAGCGGACAGCCCTGACACCATCCTAATGGAGGATGGACATGTAAAGGGATTGAATATGTCAGGTGCCATGAAACCCTGGAAAGAGACATGAACTGAGGACTTCGGAGTCAGAAGCAGGAAGACTACTTACTGTGCCTCAAGACCTCCTACTTTTTTATGTTAAAAATAATCATGAAAGGCATTTTAATAGTCTGAATTATTGTTCCTGTGGTGTTGAGATGAGAATTGATTTGACACAGTGTAAGGCACACATTATTTTGCTAGGGATGAGATGAAGTTATATTTAAATGGATCATAAATAGGAAATTAAAAGCCAAATGAACTGCGGATGCAAGTCTATCAGCATCTGAGGAGAGTAATTCACACCCCTCCTAAACACCGTACCCCAATGGCACTTTCCTCTTCAAATCGCAGAAGATGTAACGCCTGCTCATTTATTTCCTCCCCCCTTTTTATCCAAGGCTCAAGACACACCTTCAAGGTAAAGTAGTGCTTTACCTGCACTGCACTCAATCTATTGGCTCTGTCTGAGCTCATCTTCACCCTGAACACCCTGAATGTCCATGGTAAAGATGAGGCAGCTGGAAATTCTGATACTTATGTAAAGGGTCAGAGGAATTGTGGATGTAAATTGGAAGGGACTGGACTAAGGCAGAAAAAAAATTGAATTGAGGTAGGGTTTTCTGGGGCAGGAGCAGACCGAAACAATGGCAGACCGTGGCAGCCCTGTTTGTGGATTTTGGGAAAGAGGTAGAAGTGAGCTGTGCAGGATTGGGAGAGTATGAGCTTAGAGACAGTGGAGGGGATATCACCAGATGAAATAAGGTTTGTGATTGTAGTGGGCACATTGGCCTGATGTACCGTGGTGGAGTCATAGTCCAGGGTGAGATAGGAGATGGTATCGGAGAGCTGGCATTGCAATGTAGAGGTCAGTAGGAAATAAGGAATGCACAGATTTCTCACTTCTGTCCTTCCTGACAGCTCCTGATTTGCTTGAACTGGAGACCTCACTATTCGCTGGGGATTCTGCAATCTCAACAGAGCGCAGGCCTTTCGGTGGCCAGCTACTGCTGAGCAGCCCTCATCATTGTTAACTATGGACCCATTCTCTCCCTGACAGTGACATCACTGTAGCCATCTTGCTTCAAGAGAGATTCACGTCAAGGGTCTCCATCCAAACGATCAAGCAAACAGATTTTTCTTTTAAGAAAAGCTAAATAAAGAAGTAAATGCATTGCAACAGAAATGGCTGGAGAAACACAGCAGGTCAGGCAGCATCTGTGGAGAGAAAGCAAGGTTACTCTTCTTTATATATTTGGAGAAGGCATGGAAAGAAGGATGTTCCCACCCCTTCAACTACAGGCCACTTATAAGCTGCATTGCCGTAATCTTCACAATCGCTGTTATTGGCTTGACACTATTGGCTGATTCTTCTTCATCAATATCATTGCCACCACTGACATTGTGGGATTGATTTTTAATGCTGGTTGCATGGTAGTACTGGACAATTATATTTAGATCCTGATGGCTTCTGTCCTTTTGAGATATAAATCTGCAAGACATTTAAATAGGTCAAGAGTGCATCTAAAGTGGTTGGGCAAATGGAGGGTTTGTATTACATCAATGGGACCTCATCACGATTTTAACAGAGGCCAGAGTAGAATGGCCTTCATAGATATCCCCCACAAACTAAGTAAACAGCAATCAGGCAATGGTCTAGAGACAGAAGAAATCCTGCTGTTACATTGCAAAGAATTCCTTCATGGGACCAGGAGGAGCAAGAATGGTCCTTCTATGCTACTTACTGGGAAATCCACAATCTATTCCTGTTGGCAGTTACCTTGTATCCTCTTGACACCATTCAGGGCAGGAACTTGACTGGTGGCATTTAATATGGCCCAGTGGTTATATATTCCCTTCAGTGACAAAGCAGGTAATTCGGTCTATCAAGTCCACACTGACCCTCCAAAGAGCATCGTAACCAGAGCCACCCCCTATCCCTGCATTTTCCATGGCTATCCCACCTAGTCTGCACATCCCTGGATACTACGAGGCAATTTAGCATGGCTAATCCAACTAACCTGCACATCTTTGGACAGTGGGAGGAAACTGGAGCACCTGGAGGAAACCCACACAGCCACGGGGAGAGCATGCAAACTCTACACAAACAGTTGCCCAAGGTTGGAATCGAACCGAGGTCCCTGGCGATGTGAAGCAATAGTGCTAACTACTGAGCCTCCGTGCCACCCCGAACTAGCAATATAATCAGCGTAGTCTCCTGGCACATCTACCCGCTGGAAAATCAACATGCTGGAGCAGGTTGCAGAAGCAGAAGACAGTAGGGGGCAGCTATTCTTAATTACCAATTGTACCAGGTTATCCTACTTGGTTGGCAATTCAACTGCGTCTACTATGATTTTCCTCCGGCATCTACACAGACATTGTCAACTGGGGTTGCCCAACGGTCTTTGGGTACAGGGATCCTGACCAGCTTTCTCATTCTCAACCTGGTCATTGTGACAACTGAACTGCCAAGTATCACTATGGGGTATGCTCAGATCTTTTGAGGAACCTTATTCCTGTAATTCCATCACCCATTCCATTAATATACAAAGCAAGCTGGGACTGTTAAAATACAAATTTAGAAGCATCATTTTTACTAAGAGTAAATTTTCTCAAAACCAAGTCATTCAACATCTGAAAATTTCAGGCAACGTTTTTAAGAGTTGGTTGTAAAATATGGAAGACTGACATCACTTTTTGTAAAGCAATCTGTGATCAATTCTTGGAGGCCACAGCTCATAAATGTTTGCAGAATGTATCAGAGCTCTGCTAAGCAGCAGAAAACCATATCACTACTGGCTGGCATCCTCCATATTTTGTACAAATGCAAGGAAATCTGAATTAGCCTCTGGTCTGAACTGCTTTACAATTCTTCTCTCTATGCATGCATATAGATTTACCATTAATGTACCTGCAGATCATACCAATTCAGTTTGAGTTCAATTCTTTTTATGTTTAAATGTGATTTTGTGGAACAGGTGTTATTTGAAGTTAACAAGCGTTTCGCTCCAAAATGTATTGTTCAATGAAATAAAAGCAAGCAGCTTTTCTGAATGAATACTTGCTGGTATCCATTTCATTGCTTTCCTTAGAACACCTGTCTTAGGTTTTAAACTATAATTGTGGTAAATATCCACCAACTGGATTATATTCCACGATACACTAAGCCACTCTTTGTTAGAAAACACCTATTTTCCACATTCTAAGATGAAAATTGGGCATTCAGTTTAAAGCAATTCTAAGTCTATCTTTTTTTGGCTAAATCGTCTACTTCAGCTGCCAGGCCTTACTCTCACCAGTTTTTTTGTGTATAAATCAGATAAATAGTTTCAGGCTTTTTATTCCATTATTGTTCATGCACTACCTCGCTTAGGACTTTAGAGTCAATGACAAATGGCAGACCACTCATGGAATGAATTTGTATAGAGATGATAATTACTCCCAACATTCAGTTCCTTAAGTATATTTTTATATGCACCATTAATCTAGCTTTGCTTGGACACAGGGCTGCTATTTGACTTGGCCGTGTAGCTTCACGTGATGTGAGCTTCCCTGCAAAGAAAATAGAAGTGTCATCCTATGGACTCATGAAGGATATAACATGACACAGTCTGGTAGATGCTATTAGATTCTGATCAATATACAGCACTCTCAATTTTGTATGTTTTGCAAGTAAGATTTTTATCTTGCCACTGAAAATGAGATTGATGGAATCTGAGGCCACCCAGTCATTGAGTTTCTAGCTATCTCTCTGTGCATATCTGTGCACACAGCTGGAAGTTTGTTTATTTCTTGCTGTAATATAACATTTACCACAAGCATCGTTTACTCACATTAATCACTTCTGTAGCTATAGTGCAGAAGGTTCCCAAGCTTTTTGCCTTTAAGGCACAGGCAGAAAAAATCCACCCTCAGGAATATCATTTAGGCCTCAAAATCACAGGGTCCAATGACAGAAGATACAATTGCTGAGGCCCATTACTGATTCACCACTCTACATCCACTCAGCCTCCTGTAAATGTTACTAGTTGTCCCCTCCCCAAGCCTAACAGAAGGAAATTTGGGAACAGAAACTTGCTTGATTTAATTCTTTTTCTTCCCAGACATGCCAAGGGAATGTAATGACTGAAAATCCCTCTTCAGTGTTTCTATAACTGGTTGTCTCCTGACGTGTACTGACTATGGTTCATGGGCCCCTAAATTACTCCAATTTATATGAATGTGCAATGTACCTATTTCTGACAGGAACTCTAGCTGCCACATTTGATACTGCCAGAAAAATCAGAATGATCACAGTTCATTAATAAGGCATCAGGACAAGCAACTGTTTTATTTTGGTCCCACTGCGCGTGGAGGTGAAAACTGCTTCTCTATCACTTTGTTTCAAAGCTGCAGTTGTATTTCTGGGTTAAGGCAGCATGCACTTTTCTATGGGCTGATTGCTTTGCCCACATACAGAATGTTGTGCTGGCTCCCTTACATCGCTGGTGAATAGCAATCTGCTTGAAAATAAACTGTAGAGGTTAGTCTTCATGGGTCACTGGATAAATTACACAGTGTAATGTGGTACTGAGCCTTGCTGATTAGTAAGGCTACAGGCTTATTGTTTCATCTGTACTGTTAACTGATACCAGTTTACATGATACTGAAAGCACTACAATTGATCTCAATGTGATTAAGCTTAGAGGTGAGGCAAATGATCATTCCAACTCAAGATCCCATTGGGAACTACATGTGTCAGCACATTGGACAAGAGTGGGCTCAAGCTCACCCACAGCTCTTATAGCAAAATAAACTGTCAACAACACAATCTAATTGACTAATGAAGTATGGTTACCTCGCTGAAGTCCTAGGTAGCTGATAGAACCGATAAAAGTTTAGTTTATTGTGACCCAGCACCTTTAGTGAGGAGGGAACAAGTTTGGAAAGAAAAGTTTAATAAGTTATTTGTAAAGAAGCCATATGGATCATTTTAACTTAATAGAGCAGAGGTTAGCCATGAGCCTATTGTGCCTGCTCCACTATTCAGTGAGATCATGGCTGATCTTTACCCTCATCTCCACTTTCCTGCATTATCCCTTTATCCAATTTTCATTTGGATTATTGATTTACTGTTAGTCATTTCACTTTATCATGTCATTACTTATTTCAGGTAACTTTGCTTAACAAACACCAATCAGTTACCCAAGGCAACCATTTTTATTATTAACTAGGTTCAATATATTTATTCTGCTTCAGACTAAGAGCAGCATTGTAATACTTACAGCTCCTCAAGGAAATACATGTTGAAAAGGCCATTCTGCGGCAGCTCAGTAATATTGTTCATGCTGAGATCTCTAGGAAAGAAGAATGAAGTGAAGATTGCGTTAGATGCAACATTTTAATTTGGCTGTTTGCATTGAACTCTGTTAACTAATAATTACATTGAAAACATCCTGCAACTGAGGACGTGACATAGTTTTAACAAAAATCAAATGGGAAAGATTTAATTCTGGAATGTCTTAGATGCTCATTTTAATATCAAGTTTGGAATGTCAATTATATTATTCAGACTGTACAAATATTCTGAAAATTACTTCTACACAGCAATACTTTGGAGTGTATGCTACTCTGTGAAATGAACTAATGATTGATAGCAATTAATTATACAATGAGAATTTTTTTTGTATTTTCAACAAATCCTTTTAAGTGAGTGTGTATATACGATATGCTTATTTTCCATGCAGGGAAATGAAATAAGGTGACAAACAAAATTGTAATGTGAGCTGGTTCTACACCACATTTTCTGATGGTCATCCTTAGTTATTCTCGGTACATGGTATTAATAATGTTCCTTTGTAATGCTGAGATAAATCACGTATTGTATCGGGGAATATCATTTCTGTTCACTTTAATATTTTTAATAGATTTCCTGTGTCAATGTATCTATTTGGCTTTATCACAGGCTATGGGGTGACATTGATAAGCACAGGGAATTTAGCCAAATGTAAATATCTGTCCAACAATATGGTCCCTTTTAGACTGGAACAATTTCTTGAGCAAAGGGATGTTTGTCCACAGGCTCAGTAACAGTAAAGATTCTGATTTTTTGATAGAACTAAGAAGACCAATAATTCAGAAACATGAGATTCCCATAATATTTAAAAGCAATTAAAACATATTTTGCATGCAATTGGCTTGTAAAGTTGGAATAGCCATTCCAAAACCAAAATATCATGAGAAACATATTAAATGTGAACTTAGATGATAACTGAAATGGAGGTTTCTCTAAATCAACTTTGTCATTAAATTAAGATTTTAACTGCAAAGTTTTGCTCTGTTTCTATAAGTTGTTGTTGTGTTTGGTACTCATGCTATCTTTTGATATGATCTGAAAATGCATCGAACTTGTTTACTTTAAAATAAAATCAATTATACACATTTATTATAATTTTCAAAATTCTTTCTGCTTGGATATACTAATGACTTCCAGGATAGTCTGCAAAAGACAAATGGCCTAAGGACAATTACTATTCAAAAAGATTTTAAATATAAACAGTCCTGCTATAAGTCTCTCTTGGGCAGGTGCAATCAACCACCTAAGCTATTTTTGTGGTCTATGATCAATGGAATGAAATACCTTCATGGAAACTATAGGAAGTTCACTAATAAGAGCTGTCAAAAGAATCTCCACTTCTGTGCAATGTGACTTTGCAATTCTTTTATCACACCGACTGCAGACAGCTGTCAGATGTTTTGACTGCATAATGCAGGAAAGGTATGCCAAAGTTTAACTGGTCGAGTAAAAATCCTTGACAATATCATCAAAAGATAATGGAAAACAACATCTAACTGAATGAAACTTTCATTATCTATAACAGTGATCACTGCCAGACCCCACAGTTTTACAAAGCACACTATGTGCTTTTATTACTGATACATGCCTCTAAGAATGAAGAATAAACCTTGGAATTCAGTACACTGATCACATGCAAGCAGTTAGCATTTTAATATTTAGATAAATATTCGAAAACATTTCAAATACTTTTTTCTACAGCTTATTAGCTGTTTACAAATCTTGAAATCATATAAAAAATTCAATCTGATTAAATAGCTGAAACATGTACACAAAAGAGATGAGTTTTAATTAAAATGTTTTTGAAAATAATATATACAAATCTTCCTCCAGTAAAATTTTCTTAACTGTCCTCAAGTATAAGTACAGTTTGCAATCACTACTGGCTGCATTTGTTGAACCTTAAGATTTTTCAAAATTAGTTGGATGCTGGATAAATGGTTCCAATGGTTGATATCTTGGGATTCTATTTTTAAAGTAAAGATTATTGGTTGCATACCATTACCTCTCTGCCCGAAATGGGTAATATGCCTTTATTAATATAGCATTTGTTTTGCAGTTGAAGTGCTTTCTTTTATTGGTCAGAGTATTGGGTACAGGAGTTAGGAGGTCATGTTGCAGGACATCGGTTAGGCCACTTTTGGAATAGTGTGTGCCATTCTGGTCTCCTTCACATCGTAAGGACATTGTGAAATGTGAAAGGATTCAGAAAAGATTTACAAGGATGTGGCCAGGGTTGGAGGATTTGAGCTACAGGAAGAGGTTGAATAGGTTAGGGCTGTTTCCCCTGGAGTGCCGGAGGCTGAGGGATGACCTTATCGAGGTTTATAGAATCATGAGAAGCATGGATAGGATAAACAGACAATGTCTTTTCCCTGGGGTGGGGGAGTCCAGAACTAGAGGGCATAGATTTAGGGTGAGGGGGGGGAAGATATAAAAGAGACCTAAAGGGCAACCTTTCCACACAGAGGTTGGTACATGTATGGAATGAGCGACAAGAGGAAGTGGAGGGGGCTAATACAATTGCAACATTCAAAAGGTATCTGAAAGGGTGTATGAATAGGAAGGTTTGGATGGAGATGGGCCAGGTGCTGGCAAGTGGGACTAGGTTAGGTTGGGATATCTGGTCGGCATGGACAAATTAGACCGACAGGTCTGCTTCCGTGCTGTACATCTCCATGACTCTATGATTCCAAGTTGTTTTGGAAGTGGCATACATTATAACGGTTCATAGAATCATATAATCCCTACAGTGAGGAAGCAGGCCATTTGGCCCGTTGAGTCCACAATGACCCTATGAAGAGCATCCTACCCTGGCCCACCCATCTAACCTACACATCCCTGGACACTATCGGCAAATTAGCATTGCCAATCAACCTATCCTGCACAGCTTTGGGAGAAACCAGACCACCCAGATGAAACCCGTGCAGAACACTGGGAGAATGTGCAAACTCTTTATAGACAGCTACCCAAGGCTTGACTTAAACCTAGGTCCCGGGTTTTAATCACTGAGACACCGTGCAATCCAGTTCCTAACTGGTGATATTTCTCATGTGCATTCTGGCTGCAATAACTGCTGGAAATGCCTGGGGAAGGATAGTCTGAACAACAAACCAAACTGCTAATGATGTTTGGAGACGGAGGCTGTGACCATTGGCAGCTTTTGAATAATTGAAGACACATCTGCAGCTGACCCACCTTCTCACATCCTCTTCTGCTTCGTTCTGCAATTCTTTTCTGATTTACTGCCTCCAGGTGGTGTAAGTAAACTGCATCTCTTGCTTTTCCACCCTCACCCGACTTGACCTACACCATTGACATTCTGTACACCTTTCACATTACCCCCCAACAACTTTACTTTGGTGGCTTTCTTCATTGAGGTACTCACAAATCACAAACTGGTCAAGTCATGTTGAAAGAAAAAGGATTTGGAAGAGCAGGAAGACAGTGATGATGCAGAAACAAGGTTGAGTATGTCTTCTATTGCAGAGAACACAAGAGAATATCCAGATGGAGCGGTCCAAAGAGAAAGACTGATGAATGTGCACAGTATGATGCTTGACATATTGGCAGAAAGCCTGCAGTCACTGTCAAGCAGCATGAAGATGCTCTTGATATTATGTGTCAGCCAGCTACACTGGCACCCATGCCAAGATGGTGCAATCCCACACTGGGCTGTCTTGGACTAGGGTCGCTGAACTCATCCTGTACGGTCAGAAGTGAGACGACACCAGATTATAGTCCAACAGGTTTATTTGAAATCACAAACGTTTGGGATGTTGCCTCTTTGTCAGATGAAGTTAACAGCCATCTGCAATTTGGAGCTCCTAGTATAGCATAAAGGGGAAGCTTGAGAGCCAGGCAAAGACACAAGCAAGACAGACATTACAAGGGTGAATTGTTTATTTTTGTGTGGAGTATGATATGGTTGATCTTATAAATCTGGCTTACAATGTTTACTTTTTGGTCACTTTTGTTCAGTATTATAGACAACATAATGCTCTAATGACAGAGGGAAGGTTGGGTTATAGTGGGTCATTGTGAGGCATCAGTGTACATGGAACTATTTTGACATAGAACATAATTATATTCAGTGAAAGTGAGTCCTAGCGTCTGGCCATTCATTATGCTATTCTCAAAAGAAATCTAAATTAGCATACAGCAACAACTGAATATGTCCTGTTAACAGACCCTGAGCAGTAACTCAATACATACTCCATTACTGGAACCAGACAGAAAGGTGATCGGGTCTTGAGAGGAACCTCTTTATCTTACTTGTTTCCCCATTTTATCTTGCTGTTGGTCTTGCTTTCCTGAAAGTTGTGCCTCACATAGGGATGCAATTCCACAGGTGAGATCACTTCATCAATTTATGGAATCATAGGATTGGACAGCACAGGAGGCTATTCATTCCACTAAGTCTGTGATGACTCTTTCAAAGAGCAATCCAGTTAGTCTTACTGAAACCTACCTCCCAACCCCAACTCTCACTTCCCTGTGGGGATTTTCCTTAGCTCAACCACTTACCTGATTCCCTTTCTAATTAAAGTTTTCACTATCTCATCAGGCTGTGCATGTCATCCACATTCATTGCACTACAGTCACCAACACACTTCTCTCCTTCTTACAGGCACAGAACTATGGGCAGTGGTGCATGACTGACAAGGATCAGGATGTTGTTGCATGTTTTCACCTCAATGGAATAGACAGTACCCACCCTTATTGAAATGGTCATGATAATCTGCGGTCAGTGGTGGGTTTGAAATCACCGAAGGTGACTCTAGTAATCATAACTTTCTTATTCCCTCTTCCTTCATTCCACAATCTCTTTTGATTTACTATGATGTAAGCATGTGCTCTTTGTTCTCTCCATCACAATCTGACCTCTCACAGCCACCCTTTCAGATGTATGAGAACTACTAGCTAGACAAGCACTTATTAAAAATACAAGAGGATGAAGATAGAAGAGCATGAGTAGATTGATGAAGAAATACTGTCACTCCCATACTCATTGTGCTCATATTTCAGAGGGATTGATTAGAAGGAGGGGGGATTTGCACAGGTGAGACATCAATCTCATTGCCTAGTTACTGGGGTGATTTCTTCTCCTAACATACATGAATGATCTAGGTCTTGATTAGCAGGGGTTTGCAGACAACAGAAAACTTGAAGTAACTGTGAACCGTGAAAAGGGCAGTGTCCAACTCTACATTACTCTAACTCAATGGATAGATGGCAGATGAAATTCAATTTTCAATTTTGAGAAGTGTGAGGTGATTGATTTTCATATAACATGACCAAATAGTATCCAGTAAAGGGTACTGTTCTGAAGGATGTGCATGAATAGAAAGACTTTGATGTATATATGCATAAGTCATCGAACATGGCAGGACAGCTAGAGGTAGCTTTTAATAGAGCAAAATAGGGCTTCATTAATAGATGCATAGAATACAAGAGCAATGAGATTATGCTGAATTAAGACATAAGGTTTATATTATGAGAATGATTCAAGGGATAAGAACCTTCAGTTATGAGGATAGATTGATAGAATTTGGGACTGAATTCTGTGGAGGCAAAACAGCCAAGTGGAGATTTGATAGAAATCTACAAAGTCATGGCAGGCCAGGACAGAGTAGATAGTGAGAAACTGTTCCCTCATAAAAGAACCAAGAAACATGAGCACATGTTTACAGTAATTTGCAAAAAAAGCAAATCTGAGGTCAGAAAGAACTTTTTCACACAGCAGGTAGTTACAGTCTAGGATGCAGTGTCTGGAAATGTGGTGATAGCAGGTTTAACAGAGCCATTCGAGAGCTCACGAGGCGATTATTTAAATAGAAGCAATGCACAGGGGTTATGGGGAAAAGGTAGGAGATTTGCAATGGGTCAAAATGTTCTGGTGCAGACATGATGAGCTGAATGGCCTCCTTCTGTATATTTTAATTATTCTGCGATTCTGGACAAAGGGAAAGTTTACTAACAATTCAGGACTTTGTCATAGGCCATTTTCTATATCAATGTGCACAGAAATGCTAAATATATAGGCAGATCTGCTCCACTATAAAGGAGTGTGGAGGTGTTCTACATCAGCCCTGCACAGAGCTTTGAGCCATTCCCAACACAGAAGTGTTAGCTAGTTGTGTGATCACACATGTCGACATATCAATTATGCAGCAGCTCCTGGCTGCTGTCTCAGATTTCATTTCAGCACAATCCATTCAGCACCACAGCAGAAACTCAGCCTGAAATTGTGCAAACTCAGATTGTTGCCACAAATTCACAAATTGATGCCATTCTGGCTCCTTGTACCAGCCTTTGAGGGGCTTTCAAGTGTCACAGCAGTTGAATAATCTATTCTCTAACATATTACAAATGCATCGGTGCAGGATGTGACAGCAAAGATGGGATTCATTTTCCCGACCCTGTCATTCTATAATGCCCTTGTTATTACATGTCAAGCAGCAAGCACTGACAACTGCCGCCCCCCCCCCCCCAAGCACCCTCTCCCCCCACACTCCAAGCCGAGGTGGTACAGTCTGAAGCTCGACCTTCTAGGGTTGGAGCTACACGTGTCTTCCTCTCAGGCCACTCCATTGAAAGTCAACAGCCTTCCAACAGGTATGCTGCACTCATTGGGAACACTGGGCCAAATAAAGGAGGAACAACACTTAAGAAATGCACAAGTGTGACCAGCTAACTTTTGAATGGAATAATGGATGGCTTGTTTGATGGCTTGCGTGCTTTGGAATATTTGTTTCATGCTGATTTTTATTTCAGCAAGGAGGCTATGATGACCAGTCATTGATAGAAATTCAGATTGTTGTTGAATGGGGAATTAGGTTTGTGTTGACTGGTACCACAGTGTAATGAGCTGACCACAGATAGCTCAGTCAGATAAAGAGACTGTAATGGCAGCGCTCCTTTATTTAATTCTTCTCTTCACCATATACCTGGTGGCAAGGATGTGCTCTTATGCTGACGGGGTTGTGCAGATTACAGCAGAGCAGAGTTAGTCATAAGGCAAGACATGCTGGAAAGACCTGCACCAACCAACTACACCACCCTGTGGCCCAACATTTCAACTCCCCCTCCCACTCAGCCCAGGACACAGAGGTCCTGGGCCCCCTTCACCGCTGCTCCCTCACCACCTGACACCTGAAGGAAGAATGCTTCATCTTCCGCCTCGGAACACTTCAACCCCAGGGCATCAATGTGGACTTCACCAGTTTCCTCATTTCTCCTTCCCCCACCTCACCCCAGTTCCAAACTTCCAGCTCAGCACCATCCCCATGACCTGTCCTACTGGTTGCCCGAAACGTCGATTTTCCTGCTCCTCGGATGCTGCCTGAACTGCTGTGCTTTTCCAGCTTTTCCATCTACTCCAGAATGCTGGAAAGACTCCTGCAAAACAGTCTAGACAGCAAATGTGTCACATAAATAGGCCAATAATCTGCTTGATGACATTTTGTGTCAGTGTTGCTCTCATTACATGAATACTGTCACTGTATGCATGGGTTCCATATTAGAGTCGTGAGCCGTATAATTCTGAAGAAGTCATATCAAACTCCAAACATTAGACCTGTTTTCACTCTTTCCTAACATTGCCGGATCTTCCTCCAACACATCCTGCTTCTATTATTTGTGCATAGCTTTTGTTGCCTGGTAATCATCCTCTAGTTTCTTGTGATGGTTCAAATGCTGCTTGCAAACTGGGCCAGTTTCAGAATAAAGGCATCTGCCAGGATAGTGACAGTGAATGAATATGATTTGCTGGGTATAAGAGAAATCCAGCTGGATGCTGAGGTTATGAAATGCTTTGTGGTTGTGGTCCATCTCAGGAACTCAGCTCCAGCAGAGCAATGTTTGCGTAATCAATGTCACCCTGCACCATGCAGAAACCTATTACTCTAGTGAAGCCAGGGACTCACTGTCTGCTTCGCCATGGAGAGACAGAATGCAACGGATTCCTCGCTTTTCACAAACACAGCCTCAGTGACATCCCTTGCACAACAGTGGATAGACAAACTGTGAAATGTTGGAGCTGTTTCTTGCTCCCTGCTCGCTCCTCCCTGCTTGAAGGAGTTCAACAACAAGAAGTTGAAGGTCACAGTCACTTCTACAGCCACTGGCAATGCCGTTCTCACCATGCTCTGAGGCCACATGTCTGCCTGAATAAATGCCAGATCTTACTGAAGATTTCCTTAGTTAAATAGAGATTACGCATGCACTGTTCCATAGTCAGATGGAAATAGCAGAGTTGTTCCCTAAAGACCTTTGGTAGATTTTTGGGTGGCACAGTGACTCAGCGGTTAGCTCTGCTGCCTCACAATGCCAAGGTCCCAGGTTTGATTCCATCCTTGGGTGGTATCTGTGTGGACTTTGCACATTCTCCCTGTGTCTGTATCGGTTTCTGCCTGGTGATCCGGTTTCCTACACAGTTCAAAGGTGTGCACATTAGGTGAATTGGCCATGCTGAATTCCCTATAGTGTGCAAGGATGTGCAGTCTTGGTGGATTTGACATGGTAAATGCAGGGATAGGAGGATAGGGTGAGGGTCTGGTCTGGGTCTGAGTGAAATGCTCTTCAGTGGGCCAGTGCAAATTCAATGAGCAGAATGGCCTCTTTCTGCAATGTAGGGTTTCTATGATATGGCCTCTTTGTGAATCCTCTCCCTCATCTACTTTGGCTGTTTTCTATATCACTTCTGTGCACTCTGTCTGTCATACCGTAGGCCAAGAGGGATAGAAACTATTTCACCAATGACAGAGAGCAAGTGCTCTCAGCAGAATTCTGAAACTGGAAGTCAAGGTCTTCACCACATGTCATCTACTCCCTGGAGAGGTCAATAACTTTAAGCAACAGTACAATCCAGCAAACACTTCTGCGAGCTCAACAACAGCCAGGACAAATCAATCAATCAGCAACTAAGCTCAAAGTAGTTGCTGATGTCTTAAGGAGTACTGATGGGGACAGAGTGGGAGGTCCTTCCTGTTGTTACAGGCATGTTCAGCTGAGCATGTTAGCTAGAGATTTGAGGTTGAAAATGGCACCATTCGAGTCAAATCAGAATTGTATGCTGACTGATACCATAACCTGCCTACTCCACAAACCTCTGGCACGTGTTCCTAGCACTCACAGAAGATATCTGTCCTAAATGGTGTCTGTCGCATCTAGATTAGATTTTAGATTAGATACAGTGTGGAAACAGGCCCTTCGGCCCAACAAGTCCACACCGACCCGCCGAAGCGCAACCCACCCAGACCCATTCCCCTACATTTACCCCTTCACCTAACACTACAGGTAATTTAGCTCAGCCAATTCACCTATTGCCAGAAATATATGCACCTGGTGTGGATGCCATTCTGCACATGAAACAGCAACTTGGAAAGTACAACTGATTTATGCAATCAAATCTTCAGCCCATACTTTTTAACAATAAATGTAAGTGTTGATTAAAAAGGGAGATACAGATCTGTGTTTAGACGTACGTGCATTGAAACAAGAGAAAGAGAGCAATGTTAATTTTGTCCAGGACATTGGGTGAGTATTGTGTGTGGTTTTGGTACCAGAAACACAGGAAGAATACAATGAAAATAAAACATAAAGGCTGGGACTACAGCATAATTTAACTGGTAATTGGTAATTATTTGAAATGAAAGAATTGAAAAAGATGTAGTGAAATGGGAATAGATAGCTGCAACTGAAGTGCTAGCACTGGCAAAAGTGCAATAAGCAGAACGACCTTCATTTATGTTGCAATTTCAATGATGATTTCATCTCTACATTTTTTTTATGTGGCCTTTATTATAAACATGTGAAAAATCAAAGGCAAGAGTTGGACAGTCACCAAACAAAAGTTTAGTGAGTTAGTCAGACATGTATTGCATGGATGGTTAATCATTTCAGGAGTAAAATTGGCATTCAGTATGGCCAGGCTCCAGTAGAGGGAGCAGGACAAACAAACAATTACTGAGCAGGAAAAAGATCAAAGATTACCTTTTGACAAAAAAAACACAGCATTGGCAACTTGCCAGTAGAACAGACAAACACATTTCTGCTTGGTTGCAAATGGTATAGTGAATGAGATCATTCTACAGAAGAAATTTGTTATCAAAATTCTTTCATTGAACTTGATATTGAAGCCTATATAAAGAATACAAACAAATAACTACTTCGTTTACACAGGAGACACCCCGTTCCAATAAGATAAATGAATGAAAGCAGGATCCAACTGTAACTCTGACTGTGAAGTGTAGCTATTGCAAATGATAAATATACAGAAAGAGCAGAATCTTCCCAGACCCTGAACGATTTTGTCTACAGCAAGAAATTTGGATGAATTGCATGCAAAATCAAGCAGGGCCTTTTTTGACATATGAAGTAACATGTCACAGTTTCCAACAGCATGCCAAACGGCAAGATGGCATTCTTATTAGTGAGCAAATTTGAGGCCTAATACTGGGGATTTTCACTCATTACTACCCTCATTACAACCAAATGTACTTCATTTACATAGGGGTTCCCATTCTACTACCCACTGGATGGCATCTGAAAATTACAGCATTTAAAAGGCATCTGGATGGGTATATGAATAGGAAGTGTTTAGAGAGATATATGCCAAGTGCTGGCAAATGGGACTAGATTAGGTTAGGATATCTGGTCGGCATGGACGAGTTGAACCGAAGGGTCTGTTTCTGTGCTGTATCCCAGAACTATTCACTTGCTTTCTTGGTGCTCACACACTTAACACCTACCTGAATGCTCACAGCAGTCCGACATCACTTTGTCCTTTTGCATCTAAACCCCTGAGAAGCTATACTTCTGTCCTGACTTGCTGTTTAGCAGAGATCCAGATCCAGGCAGCTTGTCAGGAGACATCAGTTCAGAGGATGGCCACGTTGTACAATGGCATCTTGCTATGTCAATACCATTCCTATAGCTTGTGCCAACTGCCCATATGGCTAAACACACTGCACGTGCTTTGACTGAATGTCTATGTCTGAAAGTCAAAGGGCAGTAGTCCTCAGCTGAGTCAAGTGGAGGACTGTTATCAGTTGGGAGTGTATGTGTGTGTGTGTGTGTGTGGGGGGGGGAGGGGGGGGAGCGAGAGGTCCTGCTACGGTTAATCAATGGCAACGTTCACATACAGTCAAGATTAGTGTGGTGCTGGAAAAGCAGAGCAGGTCAGGCAGCATCCAAGGAGCAAGAAAAATCAACGTTTTGGGCAAAAGTCCTTCATCAGGAAATGTTTATATACAGTCCAGGGGTTTGGACATGGTCAGTCGTCTGCTTGGGGCAGTCAGTGTCATGGGGTCTGAGGGAGTGGATACTTGATATATACATGGGAAGAGCTTTTAGTCTTTGGGAAGACATGTAATGCCTGGTGTGGAGGTGGGGAGGAGGTGAGGGGGGATGTTAGCTGGTCACCTCCACTGTGGTCCAGGCTGATGGCAGGCACCCACCAAACAGTAGTGACAGGACACAGGGGGTCATCTTATGGAAGAGAGTGGAGTCTCAGTTTGAAGTGGTGGATGGGTATATGTCAATCAAGGTGGATTGTCCAGGGAATGCCAGGTAGAAAGGGACATGGAGACCCATGGTGGAGAATACTGATTATCAGGCTCAGCCTGGCATTCAGTGCTCAACCTGGTCTATGCTACTTTCCAGGATGTGCGATTGCTAATAGCGACCTGCATAGCTGGATCAATCCTGGAGTGGGTGCAGTCAAAGTCCTCAATGTCATTTGTTCTGGATGGACAAGATGCAGTATTGGCACACACAGAATGTGTGGCTCACTGTGGCTGAACTATACCAGCTGATGGCATGGGAGTTGGTGGTTGATAGAATCCATACAGTGTGGAAGTAGGTCATTCGGCCCATTAGGTCCACACTGATCCTCCGAAGAGCATCCCAGCCAGGCACAGACCATACCCTCAACCTTATCTCCATAACCCTGCATTTCTCATGGCCAATCCATGTCATCTGCATATCCTTGGACACTACGGGGCAGTTTAGCATAACCAATCCGCCTAAACTGCACATCTTTGGACTGTGGAAGGAAACCGGAGCAGCCAGAGAAAACCCACGCAGATACGGGGAGAATGTGCAAACTCCACACAGGCAATCGCCCAAGGTTGGAATCGAACCCAGGTCTCTGGCTCTGTGAGGCAGCAATGTTAACCACTGACAGCAGCGTTGACTGTACAAAACTTGCTGCTTGACTTGCAAACTTAATTTGTATTTCAACAGAGAGAAATATCTTCTCTTTGTTTGATTTCTGCTCACTTTTGAGTCATAAATAAAAGAGAGGCATAATAGGTAGTTAATGTAGTGAGTTTGGGATGATAGTGTGGGAAAGCTCATCACAAAACACAACAAAAATAACATTTTGAACTAATCTTAGCATATTTTATCAAAGTATTAGCTATTGATTGTTACGAGTTGCTATATGGAGAGACGCATTAAGTAACTGTTAGGTAGAATATTACACACAGAGGTAACATACGAGTCTCAAATTTGCTAAGAATCTGTCACTTGTAGGTAAGGTTTCAACTTAAAAACCTGGGTCCAATATAGTTTAAAGATTTGAGATGCACCCAATTTTCCATGTTGTGATTTAATATTCTATGATTAAAAATTATGTTAAAAGAATGCACAAGCTCTTTTAAATATATGATGTTTGCAAATCTGCTCCTACTTGTGTCTTACGTAAAACAGCATGGTCTTTAATGGAAAACTGCCCTTGTTTGCTTTCAGGTGTCTCTTAGTAAGGTTACTGTTGCTTCATTGACAGTTGCCAGTCTTGCCTGAAGTCACTGCTTTTAAGATTGTGCAGGGAGCATTGTGCTTTATATAATTGGACTCTACATTTTGTCTTTTTGGTGAAATTCTCAGTTTAAAACATGCCTCCCTGGAGTCTTGGCAATTTCTGCTCTGGTACTGGTTAGACAAAGAGCTGTAAAAGGTGATTGCAAGATTAAACTTCTATCCAAATTGACTGGTCCAGATTACTGTATGTAAATATCTATCAGATAAACCAAGCTAAGATCAGGGGAAATGGGAGCAAAAATAGACCAGGAGACAATGAGGTCTGCAGATGCTCGAGATCAGAGTTGAGAGTGTGTTGCCGGAAAAGCACAGCAGGTCAGGCAGCATCCGAGGAGCAGGAAAATTGATCTTTCGGGCCAGAGCCCTTCATCAGGAATGAGGCTGGGAGTCTCAGGGGGGCTGGGGAGAAGGTAGCTAAGAGTGCAATAGGTGGATGGAGGTGGGGGTAAAGTGATAGGTCGGAGACGAGGGTGGAGCAGATAGGTGGGAAGGAAGATTGACAGGAGGGACAGGTCATGAGGGCGGTGCTGAGCTGGAAGGTTGCAACTGGAGTAAGGTGGGAGGAGGGGAAATGCGGAAACTGGTGAAGTCCACATTGATGCCCTGAAGGGTTCTGAGGCGAAAGATAAGGCATTCTTTCCCCAGGTGTCAGGTGGTGAGGGAGTAGCAATGGAGGCGGCCCAGGATCTGCATGTCCTCAGCAGAGTGGGAGGGGGAGTGGAAATGTTCAGCCATGGGCGGTTGAGATGGTTGGTGTGGATGCCCTGGAGATGTTCTCTAAAACGCTCTGCATGAAGGCATCCAGTCTCCTCAATGTAGAGGAGATCGCATCGGGAGCAACAAATACAATAAATGACGTGTGGAAGTGCAGGGGAAACTTTGATGGATGTGGAATAGACCAGTCAGCTGCTCAGGCCTGCACTGCTATTAAGCAAGATCATGGCCAGTTCCACTTTCTTGCTTTATTTCTAGTTCTCTTCTTTCAATTTTTACCAACAGTTTTATTGATCCAGACTTTGAAAAACTGAAGATTCTTGGACAAAGAGTTTCCCTGTTTCACAATACCAATTGAAGAAAATTCTCATTTCAGACCTAACTTATCCTGAGACTAGGAGTTCTAGTTCTAGCCTCTCCTGCCGACAGGAAATAGCTTCTCAGCATCTGTGAGAGTTGCTCACAGTTTTCTCAGAACTTTGCATATTTCAAGAGATTACCTCTCATTCTTCTAAACTCCAGAGTTTGTGAACAAAATCCACTCAATCTACCCTCACAGGACATCCTTCCCATTCCAGAAATCAATCTACTGAATCATGTTTGCACCCCATCTAAGGAAAGTAGATGAAAACCAAAGCTGTATTTGTTGCTCCAAAGACTGTTTTACCAAAGCTCTATATAATTGCTGCAGGAACTTGTTTACTTTTATACTGCAATTCTCTTGCAATGCAACTAGAAGGCAATTGTTTTCCGAGATGTTTTGATGGATCTGTATGTCAACTGCCTGGTGATTTGTGTACTCCACAGAGGGCTAAGACCCACAAATATTTTTATATCCCAATAATTACTCGTCACTATCTTTTTGTAAAATACTTTGTGACTCCATTCTTCCTACCAAAATCATTCCCCCCAAATTATTACTCCATTTGTCACCTTTTGGTCAAGAATTGATTGGTCTATGTGCCTTTGCAGATTGTTTCTGTTTAATACATGTAACTGATGTTTTATAGAAACTGAAATAACTCCGTGATGACCAATATCCTATCACTAAGTCACCCTTTATTCACGCCTATGTAGTCCATGATGCTGATCCAGCTAGCTCCGAAGTAGTTCCTAGAGTGAACAGAAACCCTGACACTCCTGTTTGTCAGCCAGGTTAACAGCCCCAATCAGGGAACTCATATTCTATGATGTCAATTTGGCTGATCCCATTCCAATCACTACAGAAACCGTTTCTCTTTTCCATTGGAAAGGAGACATGAACTGGAGTAGGACTTTTGCCATCTGACATCATTCAAAAGTAAGAGACTCCTATGACTTTTCAAAGCCTGGTCTTGTTTAAATCAGGACATCAAATGGATTAGAGTCACGTGGAGAGCAAATTGGTTAGAGGTGGCAGGATGGCTAAATGATGTCCATGAGTGAACCAGTGGGTTTTAATGGTATCCTGATAGATCATGTGGTCCTGGTTATCTAGCTTTACCAGGTTATGCATAAATGCAATAATCCTGATTTAAACTCAGACTTTTCTGCCACCTAACACAAGCGTGCTTAAATACAATGACTTTCTGAACGCAAATTAGAAATATCTGGCCACAGAAGGTCTGTAACCATTGTGCAGACAAACCTTCACAGAGGAATGGGGCTTCCTGAGAGACCATATGGTCATGTGTTACATTGATTGCCACAACCAAGCGTAAATCCATGGTGATTATACTTCTTTGCAGGGTAGAATTGTTACTTTCATGTTACTGTTAGAACATACTGCATGAAATGTAACCACTATCATCGATAAGCATAGTTACTTTGAATGGTTTCAGAATTTGGGAAAAGGAGATAAAGAGCTAATTCCCCAGAATTCCAATACAAGTGACAATGGAGGGATTCGAAATCGCATCACTGGGTTGTACGTCCAGTGCAGGAGAGAAACATTTCTATAAAGAGAACACTTTTTTCTGGCCAAAGAACAGGCAAGTCAGTGAAGGAGATTATACTTTGGCACTTCTGCCGATGGTAAATTCGGTTATAGACAATAGACAATAGACAATAGGTGCAGGAGTAGGCCATTCAGCCCTTCGAGCCTGCACCGCCATTCAATATAACCATGGCTGATCATTCCTAATCAGTATCCTGTTCCTGCCTTATCTCCATAACCCCTGATTCCACTATCCTTGAGAGCTCTATCCAACTCTTTCTTAAATGAATCCAGAGACTGGGCCTCCACTGCTCTCTGGGGCAGAGCATTCCACACAGCCACCACTCTCTGGGTGAAGAAGTTTCTCCTCATCTCTGTCCTAAATGGTCTACCCCGTATTTTTAAGCTGTGTCCTCTGGTTCGGCACTCACCCATCAGCGGAAACATGTTTCCTGCCGCCAGAGTGTCCAATCCTTTAATAATCTTATACATCTCAATCAGATCCCCTCTCAATCTTCGAAACTCAAGGGTATACAAGCCCAGTCGCCCCAGTCTTTCAG
>NC_057728.1:47817647-47863554 GCF_004010195.1 Chiloscyllium plagiosum
CTACTATGCAGATGTGCAGTAATTTCATCCTTTATAATAGACTCCAGCATCTTTCCCACCACTGAGGTCAGACTAACTGGTCTATAATTTCCTGCTTTCTCTCGCCCACCTTTCTTAAAAATTGGTATAACATTAGCCACCCTCCAATCCTCAGGAACCGACCCCGAATCTATTCAACTCTGGAAAATAATCACCAATGCATCCACGATTTTCCAAGCAACCTCCTTCAGTACCCTGGGATGCAGACCATCAGGCCCCGGAGACTTATCAACCTTCAGACCTAACAGTCTCTCCAACACCAAATCCTGGCAAATATAAATTCCCTTATGTTCAGGTCCAAACTTATGACAGATTCTGGAGTCTCCTCCAACACGCATCTTCATTTTCAGTATGGCTATCCCCTGTAAAAAAAACCTCCAAGGTGATGGTGGCAGTTTTGTCTATATTTCTCCTTGTAGCCATTTCTGTCAGGAAGTATAATATTCTTGCCAACTCAACCAAAAATAGATTTTCCTCTAATGGCTAACAGCAACATTTTAAAATTGTTGCCTTTTACAACTAGGGACTAATATTGCATCAAGTTTGGCACCCTCTGCACATATTAGAGGCCATCCTGCTGTTGGAGTGTGGTTTCCTCTGGATAAATGCAAAGCGACAATTGAATCAAAGCTGCATTTCACTTCCTTTAAAGAGGTGATAATTGACACTGTGCACAATCAATTTTTGTGGTGCAATTGACTCTATATTGTAAAGACCTTACTGCCAGGCAAAATGTCTGCCCATTTCAGATATTAGGCTCTTTTTGGCATGAAAATCTGCCTTTTAAAGTTGGAACAGATTAGTGTGTGTACTGTGCAGTTCTGATCATTTCCAAGTGCAATCGAAATGAAGAGGCCAAGAGAAAGGAAGTTTGGAAATATTTTTGTGTATGACTTCTTCAAGGCCACGTAAGAATAATTTGGGATCCCCTCTGAGATTGTGAAGCTGCATGCAACCTCAAATTTACCTTCTTGGTGATGAGGATCTACACTGGCAGGCCGCAATCCAGCCAGTTTCATTTCATCAAAATGCCTGCTTTAAAGCCCCCAGATCACCAGACTGATGCAAATGAGGATGAACCCTCAAAACCTTGGTCACATTTTACCTCCAAAAGGTAGATGGCCAGCTCGTCTATTCTATTAACAATCAAAATCAGCTCCAGATAATTTTGCCAAAAGGGTGATAACCTAAACAAAAAACAATATCCATGCATCCATTTGCTGTTTGTGAACACAATTATTTACAGAACTTAATATAAAATTGTTATCACTAAGTTTATCATGTGATTTTTACAATTTTAATGTTCTTGTTTCACTTTACCTGTTTGAATTATTATGGTATAAGTAAGACATCTGCTTGATTATTATACTTTTCCTACCCATATATTAGCAACATGTGGAATACTCTGCAATGATATCTCTCATCCAACATTTACTGCCTAATCCAATTTCTCTTCTATTTGTATATGCTCTTTTCTGTCCACTTAACAGAAGATAGTAATACAAGTATGCCAATAAGCTTCCATCAGAGACCGTGACAGCTCTAAGGTGCATGTAAAATGGATAATGGAACCCATATGAGGATCAAGTGCACAGAACCACAAGCATAAAAATATTAAAAATACATCTCAAATAGAGTAGCATTTGCCAAAAAAATTCCTGGGCAACAAATGCAAATAAGACTAATATGCTCAAGGGCAGGAAAAAGAATATAAAACATGGCAAATATGGCTGAAGCAGAGATACCTTTCCATTAAAAAACATGTTTAAATGCATATTAAAAACATCTTGCTGGTTTTCTGTCAGATTTTATAAGCTAATTTGTTTATCTTGATGCCTTTCTCAAAGATACAGATGCTCCCCCCCACCGCCATATTTATTGTAAAATGATGATCATTAGCATAACATGCATAAGTCAAGGTAAATTGGCTAGACCATAGGGCTGCTCTCTCATTAAGAGACAACTAGTGGTGAGCTTAACCTGTAGGTCACCACACCTCAGGCACAGGGAGAGAATGTGAACTAAAGTCCTTCATGGTACTCTCAGCCCAGTGTAGGACCAACCAGACATCCAGCCAAAAGATCAAATCAACATCTTGCCACATGCATCATAAATCTCAGTAAACTAAAAGAAAAGGAATGTCAAGATGAAACTGCCTTTCTAACTAACAGTGGATGTTATAATTTAAACTACACAGGGGTGACAAGCAAATCCGACCCAAAAAGTGTCCCCACCTCCCACAAAAATTCATTCACGAGGGCAAACTCTGAGACAAAAGCTCCCCTGTAAGCTGAATGAAATGCTGTGAAGCCGCTCCTCCAATCGCAGTCTGGATCTCTCCCATACTTACTGCTGATAGGCAATTGAGTCAATAACAAACCCAGGTTGAGGACCAGGCTTGAATTGGAAGAGCAATGAACTGCGAGCTGCAAGGCAAGTCAATGCAGGTGGTGAGGGAGTCATTATGGGAACATCTTTCACTGGGGACCAAGAGCCAGCAAGTGTGTGAGAAAGCCAAATGCACACCTTAACATCATTGGCTGGAAGGTGGGGACTTTAGCTGAGGCAGGAAGGGCCTTTTGTGTTTTTTATATTCACTTGAGGGCCATGGGCACTGCTGGATGGACCAGCATTTATTGCCCATCCCCAGTTGCCTTTGAGAAGGTGATGGTGAGCTGCCTTCTTGAACCATTACAATCCATTTGCAGCAGGCAGACCCACAATGTTGTTATGGGGTGAATCCCAGGATTTTGGCCCAGTGACAGTAAAGAAATGGCGATTTATTTACAATTCAGGATGGAGTGTGGCTTGGAAGCAACTTGTAGATGGTGGTGTTCTATGTGCCTATTGTCCTCGTTCTACATCACAGCCATTGTGTGTTTGGAATGTGCTGTATAAGGACCTTTGGTGAATTTCTGCAGCTCATGTTGTCGATAGTACACAGCACTGCTACTGAGTATTGGTGGTGGAGGTCGTGGATGTTTGTGGATGTGGTGCCAATCAAGAGAGCTGCCTTGGCCTGAATGATATCACAATTTTTGAGTGTTGTTGGAGCTGCACTCAAGTAGGCAAGGGGGGGGAAGTGTTCCATTACACTCCTGACTCATGCTTTGTAGATGGTGGACAGGCTTTGGGAGTCAGGAGGTGAGTCACTCACCACAATATTCCTAGCCTCTGACCTGCTTTTACAGCCACTGAGTTTATCTGATGAGTCCAGCTGAGTTTCTGGTTGATGGTAACCCCTCCACGATATAAGGTGACTCAGTGATGGTAACAGCGTTGAATGTCATAGGCAGCGGTTATTCACTCTCTTATTGGAGATGGTAATTGTCTGGCATTTGTGTGGTACGAATGTTACTTGGTTAGCATCCCAAATGCTTACCTATTTGAACAACATGCTTCCCCCCCATCATCCAGACAGCCCTCCACTGCATCTCCATTCCCTGAACTGCCCCACTCTAAATGCAATAAAGACATGGTCCCCCTCACCTACCACCCCACCAGTCTCCGCATCCAATGTATCATACTTAAATACCTCTGCCAACTCCAATTAGATCCCACCAAGTACGTCTTGCCCTCCCCAACTCTCTCCACCTTCCACAAGGACCGCTCCCTTCGCCAATTCTTGGTTCATGTCACTCTTCCCACCAACTTCTCTGAACCCCCAGGTACCTTCCTCTGCAACAGAAAAGATGCAAAACTTGCTGGTACACCATCCCCTCACCTCCAGAGTTAACCCGCCTCTTCTCCAACCTAGTTAACTGTATCTGGTACTCCTGCTGTGGTCTCCCTCTCATGGCACGTTTTGCCAAGCATTTCAGCAGGAGCCGACCCGACCTCCCAGTTGCTGCCCATTTTAATTCCACTTCCCACACCCTTTCTGACATGACCATCCTCGGCCTCCTCCACTGCCACAGCAAATTCAACCGCAAATTGGAGGAACAATATCTTATTTTCTGCCTGGGCGGCCTACAGCCCAGAAGACTCAACATTGAGTTATCCAATTTCAAATAACCTCTCTTACCATCCCCAACTCCCTTCCAAGCCCCTCCCCTCCCTTCAAATCCTTTCATCAATCCTTCCTTACAGCTACTAACCTGCTCCTTACAGACTTATTCCTCCCATCAACCAACCAGATCGTACCCTTTACCTGTGTTCACCCTACCTTAACACCTTGCATTCTTCACCCTCCCCCCCACCCCACCCCCAACCTTACACCCCCCCCCAGTCCTGAAGATGGTTACATCTGGAATGTTGACTTCTCCACTGCTGCTGCATGGCTTGCTCTGATCTGCTTGTCTACAGATGTTACTTACCAAACTCTACCCAATCCTGGATATTGTCCTGATCCTGTTGCATTTGAACATGGACTGCTTCTCTAGCTGAGGGATCATGAATGATGCTGAACATTGTACAATCTTGAGCAAACTTCCCCACTGATGACTTTATGAAGGACAGAAGGTCATTGATAAAGCAGCTGAGATAGTTGGGCCTAGGACTCTACCCTTAGGAGATTCTACAGAGATATCCTGGAGCTAAAATGACTGTCCTCCAACAACCATAACCACATTCATGTCTGTGAGGCATGACTCTAAACAGCAAAGAGTTTGTCCCCTGATTCCTATTGATTCCATTTTTGCTAGGGCTCCTTGATGCCACACACAGTCAAACATGGCAGTGATGTCAAGGCTGTTGTTATCACATCAGGAGTTCAGTTCACATTACCCAATGGTGACAGGAGGTGGTTGCAAGATTGTTTGTGAATGGAGAAGAAACTGTTGAGGGTGGAGGCTTAGGAGGGAGTGGTGGGGAAATAGATGCTGTAAGAAAGGTGGAGTGGGATAAGGGGCTGCAAGAGGGGTATGGGGGCAAAGTTACAAAGCAGAGAGAACAGTTTTTAACCTGTCAACAAAGAAATACTCAGCTAACTATGATCTAAGAAAATTTCAAATCATTGAGATAATGAGTTCCTTCCAAATGCACAGTGTGGGGCTGCATACATTCAGGAGCTAATATGCTTGGAAAGATTTAATGGATCCTAATGTAATGGACACAGTCAATTCTGAAATTTATTCTAAGATTGTAGTCAGACAAATAGTAAATAAGGTTGTTACTGTCTGGTTAAGATCTTCCAACTTTGTGCACATGCAATGAAAACTCACACAGCTGTAACCTCACCAGTTTGCTGGGGGTCTGTTTAGAGTAATCACTTTTCTCATGTACAAGTGTGTGTCAGTTATGTTGAAAAATATATTGTTAACTTATGCCTGTTATCTTGTAAACAGCATTGCATTTAAATTAGAACAAAATTAATACTTTCCTTATGGGTTGTGGTTCAAGAATTTGAGACTTGATAATTATTGAGAATATTACTGAACTACAGTATTCTAATTCTGTTTGTGTGCGGTTTCAAATACCTTGTATTGTTATTAGATGGCTGCTTCACACCGGTTAAATTTGATGGTGAGAATGAAAATCAAAAAAAATCAAAAAGTAGCCCTTGAGAAAAAAACTTTTTAAAAAGACCCCCGGAAAGGGTTTATTCTTAAAATTGCAGCAAATTGTTATGATCTGAAATACACTTTCTAAAAGGGAGGTGGAAACAGAAGTTACATTCATACAAAAATTGGATGGGTACTTGAAAGGAATATACTAACTAGGCCATGGGGAAAGAACAGGTAGAATGGTATTAATTTGATAGCTTTACCAAAAGGCATGCATAGGCATGATAGGCCAAATGGTGTCCTTCCTAGGGTAATATTTTATGGTTCCTGCAAGCTCCTAAGAGAAGCATATACTGTTGGGTGTGATCCTTGTTGTAAATAATTCACTGTTAAAGCTTTGTATTACTCAAATATTAAAATATTTGGGTTGTAGAATTCACAGCCAAAATGTCCTACTTGACACAATTTCTAATCTATGTTGTTATGGACCAGGCCTGACCCCCTCAAAACATTTCAAGAAGGAAGCCCAGACTCTAACTTTTCTAGTTGTTTTAAGCAGGTTTAGAGTGGATATTCCAGGAGTCAAACCACTCAGTTTATACAAAATAGAATTTATTTACAGACTACCAAACGAAACGCAAGCAAAAGAAAAGAATCTAGAATAACTATTTGAAAACCCGACTGACATGATATCCCCCACAACTTAACAATGAGCTGTTCTGATTTGCTGCAACATCCCATAAACGTACCCCTTGGCAAAAAGGTAAATTCAAACACAGTTTCTTACAGGAGAGAGAGATGGCACAGAGGATCAGCCAGGATCTATATTCGAACCTCTGAGTTGTCTGTGTTATTGCTGTATGTGAGCTTGTCCAATTTTTCTTGCAGTGCTTGTCTTCTTTTGTCTTGGTCCACTGTTATTTAACGTGGATGGTTCATTCTAGCATACTTGTCCATTCCTGTTCAGTCGTGTTGGTGTACAAAGTTTTTTGGTGCGAAATTTCCCGTTCATATTTGTGGAGTTGGTTGTGGGATTCATTTATATTTCTCATAGCATTCTGCGGCCATTCTGTTCTGCTATTCTTCTGGATTGTGGGGTGTTGAGATATGGTTTCTATTTAACACATCGTGGTGACACCTGTTTCCTGAGGCATTCATGTAGGAAGTACAGTTGTTCACGGGTGACATTCAGTCAGATGACGTTGGTTTTCCATCTTCAGGCTAGTTTGATTGTATCGCGCTCATAGGTGCTTGCAATTTTTGTGTTACATGAGCATCAACAAGCTACCAAAAGACACAACCAACTACCACTAGTATCCTTACACACAAATGATGAGGGACACCCGTTTGACTGGGACAATACATCCATCCTGGGACAGGCTAAACAAAGACACACGTGGGAATTCCTAAAGGCCTGGTATTCAAACCAGAACGTCATCAACAAACATATCGACTTGGACCCCATTTACCAACCTCTCAGAAAAAGAACAAGAAGTGACATGACCACAACAGACCAAGACACATAAATAGAAAGCAGGACAGAACACCAGCGCTTCAACAGAGGCTCACTGATGATGTTACCTAACATGGTGACAAAACATCGGAGAACAAATCTTCCAGCTCAGTGAGCACACTTACGACCTGAACCACAACCTGAGCGACAAATCTTCACAAAAATTGCAAAGTAAGTCAAACTAGGAAAATCCCTGAAGCAGGAGAACTGGCCACCCCCTTTTCATTGAGCAAGTGTATCAAAAAAAACCTAAAGGTCCTTTTCCCTGATTGTTGCCTTAGGCAGTATCTGTTAACCATTAGCAATGTGGTCTCATCCCAGACAAAGGAAACTTTGCCTTTTACAACCCCTTTTGAAAAAAACCAAGGACAACATAACCTTGTTAAAGGAGCAGCATTGCTGCAATGCGCTCAATGCAAATATGAATTTAAAAAATTTTAGATTTCATAAATTAATTAAGGATTTCTGAATGTGACTCATTGGACCCAAATGCATGAATAGGAGTTCCTAGTGCATACTTAAAGGTTTAGGTCAGAACTCAGCTTGTGATGTAGTCTTATTGAGATGCTTGTCGACATTGCTGCAGATGTGAGGATTGCTAATGGGGTAGGGGTATTCCCAAAATCTTCACTGATTGTTACTGGAAATATACACATGTGGATTTCAGATGGAGCCAGAATCCAGGTTTGCTCTCATGCTTCACCATGGAAAATTGTTGGTAAACGTGCCTGAGGTTTGCTCACCCATGATTGCCACTTGGAAAGAAGTTAACGTCCTTTTAAGAGAAGGTGAAAGGAAAAGACTGCCATGATAAATTGGAACAAGTGTGTATGTTAATAATATTATAATTAAGAGAATGCCCTCCCACAAAGCACAATAATGAAACAACACTATAATTTACAGCAATAGCTGAAACACAGTCTCTCTGAATACTGGAATGAGTGGAACCATCAAATAAGTGTGTGCCTCAAACGAGATGTACATCATACGCAGTGTGAAAGAATACATTGAAAAAGAAGCCAAGTATTGTGAAATGTTCTCAGCAAAGAAATGAAACCCAGTGATTTATCCCTCAAATAACATTGAACATTTAATCTGAACTATCAACACCTTTTCTCCACCAACACCCGACACCGATACCCCCACCCACAGTCCCCCAAACTATAGCATAAATGCTGTCCCCTCCACACTTCAGCTCTGATGAAGAATCATCTGGACTCAAAGCATTAGCTTGCTGTCTCTTCATGGATGCTGACTCGCTGTGATTTCCAGCATTGTTTTTTTCAGTACAGATTCCAGCATCTGCAGTAATTTGCTCCTACATTTTGATAAAATAGATGTCCTAGTCACTGTCTTATCGCTGTTTTGGGGTGCTTGCTGCTCACAAATTGCTGTTTTTCCTACAAGAGTGATTGCACTTCAACAGTGCTTAGTCGGGCTGGAAAGCACTTTGATATTGTGAATGACGCTTTACACTGGGCAACCCTTCTTATTAATCCACTACACAACCTGAATCTGACATATTGACTGAAAAATGTGGTATGATTGAGAACAATGGAAATTGAATAAATAGATGCTAAAAGTGTTCTACAAATCAACAATCTCGACATGATAAATTAGTAGGTTTAGATCAGAGGGAGGAAAACAACAGTCCATGTTAGGTCTTGAAACAGCTTTTTCTGGTTCTTGCTGAATACAACATTTAACAAAGGTATTCCCTAGTTCCATTCTGTCACACTAAACGAGTTCAGAGTCTTTTTAAAGGCCTGCCCACAAAGTACAGAGGCATTTTTGTGGAAACAATTGTATTCAGTTCTCATGGTTACTAACAAAAGTAGATTGGCACATTCTATTTCATTCAAATATTTTAAAAGAGGGCCTTACCCTCCCCTTCTCCATGGCCACGTGCTTCACAATTCTTCCCTCTGAAGGGAAGCAATGAAAGATGTGAGCAAAAGAAGAAAAAAAAAACAGGAGCTAACACAGAGATCCTTCCAACGTCCTCTCTTCTTTGGTGGGAGGGTTTGCCTTAAAATCCCTTTCAATGGCGCACTGAAGACTTTGAAAGAATAAACGGCATTTGTCAACCACCCGTAAATCCTTAAAACTGTTTTTGCAAGTCGCCCCCAAATCTGAGCCCCAGCGTTTTCCATTAATCTGTGCATAAGACAACTGAAAACGTTTTCAACGCAAAGATAATGCCTAGATTAAAACGTCTATTCAGAAGGAAAGATTTCAGCATTCACCTTGTGTACACAGCCATTTCGCCAGCAGCATTCATAGGTTGTTATTTCAGCTTTGCGTTTGTGCAAGGGACAACGTGAGTTGCTGTAGAAGGGTTGGTTGAGACATTTTCAAGTAAATCACTAAACGTTGGTGCTACTGTCCATCAGGATTGTTTTTTTCCCCCAATTATAATCACTTCTAATGAGTGACTTAATATAAATGACCTACTCATTTCTTTGATGGTACTGTTCTTATAAAATAACATTTTTCCTCCCGGATTATATGATGTACTAGAGGCATTCATCGAAACCCAGACTGACTGGTTCCAGTGATTTTTAATAACAGTAAACAGACGGATTAAGTACGTAATACTTTAAATGAGTACTCGCGACATAAAATCGTCGTTAAAAGGTAAATCCAGAATTTCTGTCCAGCTGATAATGCAAGATTTTAACAGGTTTAACATTTTCTATTCATTCATGTTATATTCGACTATTTTAAAATTGGGAATGCCCGTAGGAAAGTTTTAACAAGTATAACATCAATAGAAGGTATTAGCCAAAAGCAAGAAACATCTCAGTAAAAAAAAGATGGTAATCTATGCAGCTTTAAGGATGCAATTAAAAAAACAGACATTTTTGTAGCATATTGGCGACAGCTCCTTACAGACGCGGTTTATGGAATGCACTCATTTGCTATTCCACTATGATAGCCTCACATTACGGTTTGCTGCAATTATTTTGTCAGCATGAACATTTCACTTGCCATTAAGTCGTTCTATCATTGCCTCTTCAATAGTTCAAACATGCTTAAAATTACTTGCACCTCACAAATGGTGAATTTCTTAACAGATGGGGCAATGCTATAATTTTCAATTATTTTAAACACGTCAAGAAAAGAATGTGAAGAATATTATATCTGTACAGATACAGCCGAGCATTTCAGATTACTTCAATTGTCCATTCCTGGTTTGCAAAGTAGTCTGGATCCCTGCAATCACTCTTTGGTAAATAGTTTATCTGAGTTAACACCTAACACTGCTTCTCTCCCTCAAGTTTCTCATCCACACAACAGCAACTTGCTTATATAAAGCGTCTTTCGCCCAAAAGACATCAAATTGTTTCATACAGAGAAGAAAGGCTTTCTCACACAGGTAACAGATAAACATATCTTGAATAATTCAACACAGCATTACTGATATGAGGAAATCTTCACCATTACTATATCCTCAGTGAATTTTGTAAAACGAAATATGGAAAAAAGTTTCCATTGCTTATAAAGAGTTCTGAGCCATTATAACCTGTTTTATATTTCCATTTGATGTCAATTTGGTGCCCAGATTTTCCCGGGTTTATTTCTCTCCTCTTCAACCTCCATTGGCTTCTTACTCACCAGCATATTAATTCTATGACACTTATTCTTATTTAGAAACCTACATTTAACTTTACTCCTGCCCTGCATTCCAGTCTGCTATTTCATTCTGAATCTGGTTCTCCATGTGAGTGAATCTGCTCCACTGTTTGACAGGATCATGGCTGAGTTAAGTGTAATCTCAATTCCACATTCCAAGTTAACCCAGAAAATCTTTTCAGCCTTTTGTTTATCTATTTACATCCACCTTAGGAATATTCAAAGATTCTACCTCCACCACCTTTACAGAAATTTCCAAAATTCACAACTCGCTAAGAGCAAAACATTCCTCTTATCTCTGTCTTAAATGGGCAATGGATTATTGTAAAGTAGTGGCCCTTAGTTCTCTCAGTCCCTCTACAACTGGAGATGGAGCAACCTTTGATTTAATGGTGGTATGCCAGAATCAGAAGGTATAGGATTCAAATCTCTCAAGAGACAGTCCTAACAAGTAGAGACCAAAACTCTGGCTCTGATTTGACATCTAATGGAGATGTGCATAATAGGTATCAGTGGCTTCTTCTCAAACCCCTCTCACTACAGTTTGCGGATCACCCTATCAGCTGGAATAAAGCTAGTTATGGCTGGTCAGAGTGTTAACCAGTCAGCTGTGGCTTGTGTGGTAGCACTCATATGCTGAAGGTTCAAGTCCTACTCCAGAAATTTAGTAAAGCCACTTTAATAAGGAGTGCTGCATTACTAACTTCTGAATCACAGAATTGTTACAAGTGCAGAAGAAGATACTTGACCTATTCATCTTCATCAGCTCTTCAAATGACAATCAATTAGTGCCTTCACCCGTCTTCTCTCTGTAACCCTGCACATTCTTCATCTTCATACAACAGTCTAAATCCCTTCTGAAAGTTTCGATTGAACTTGCCTCCACCACATTCTCAGGCAATGCATTCCAGACTGTAACCACTCACTGTGTGATAAGGCTTTTTCTCTCATATCTCTTTTGCTAAATATTTTAAATTTGCGCCCTCGCATTCTTGATCCTATTATGTATGGGAACAATTTCTCCCTATCTTGCCTGTCCAAATGCCACAAGATTTTGCGTCAATTAAATGGACCATTTTCTTGGACCTTTTCTGAACTCTCCTCAATGTCTTCACATCCTTTCTAAGGTCTAGCACCAAACCTGAAACCAAACTGGTGTTTTAAACAAGCTGAACATGACCAGTTTGCTCTTGAACACCATGCCCTAATAAAAAAGGGACAATGATACTATACGCTTTATTAACCACTCTCTCCATCTGTCTTGCCACCTTCAATAATTTAAATGTACGCACCCAGTTACCTGTGCTCCTTTTGAATTATACGTTTTATATTATATTTTCTCTCTATGTTTTTCCTACCAAAATGAAGTGCCATATTTTTCCCCATTGAATGGGGCCCTGTCTACCATCTCAAAGTGGAAGAAGAGATCCCATGATACTATGTAAATGAAGACCAGGGCTAGTATCCTGGTCAATACTTATCTCTCAATCAACAACACAAGAACAGATTGTCATTGCTGTCTGTGGAGTTTGCTGTAAGTCGGTTGCCATTTTTCCTAAGCGACAACAGAGGCTATATTTCAAAAAAGCACATCATAGCCTATGAAGCACTTCAGGACATCTGCTTGTCATGAAAGGTACTATATAAATGCAAACTTTTCTTTCTTTGAATCCTTTGACTGTTCTCCATGGAAAGTGTGTGAAGATATGAAAAAATAACAAATGTTAATTCAGAGTTGTTTTTAAAGTCCTAGACCAATCCACAGCTTATCCCTCTTGCAAAGAACTCCTCAAACTTATTTTGACTACATCTTCAGTGCCAGCTCCTGTTTTGTATCCAATCACATCCCCCAGCCATTTGTACAGTACTTTAGGGAGATTATCATCTAAAATAGGAAAATTATTAATCATCAGCAAGCAAAAGAGAGACGACTGAATTATTAAATTTGACATAAATATAAGGCTTCAGATGCTTTTATATTGGTGCTGGTATGAAGTTAAATAGGTCTGATGGTTGTACTAAGATATTGTTCAACTTAATTTATGAAGTCTCTGTCAATTTCAATATCACTAAATAGTCAAAAATTAATCAGGTGAGATAGCTCTGAGAATTAAAATCGTAAAACTTCACAAATAGAAGCATTCTACAGGAAGTATTATTTCTAAATAAACATTAACATATATTTAATAGATAAGATAGACAAGTGGGCGATAAAAATGTAAATCTAGCTGTAGAGCCTGAATGGCAGGAATGTGGAATTGAGGCCACAGTCAGATCAGCCATTAATGGCAGTGCAGGGTCAAGATGCTGAATGGCCTATATTGTTCCTAAATTGTACATATAGCAGAGCAGATGAGATTTTACTGATCCTTGGCCACAGGGTTAGTCATTTCGTTGAATGCAAATATCAGGAAACATGGGTTTTTATCCCTCTTATATTGAATTGTCAGGGTCAGTGGTAAAGTAAGGTGGTACAACCTCAAATATTAAATGGAATCTGTACATACTTTAAGTGTTCACTCACCAGAGAAAAGCTATGGAGTGGGGAAGCAGTAATGTGGAGAAGACCAGAAAATGATTCATGTTAATTAAATTAAATGTTTTGTATCAGTTTTTGCAAATTACAATTGTTGGTCCTGGTGCAGGTGCACAGAGAAGGATGTGGAACAATGAGATGGTATTGTGCGAAAGGAATTGATTCCGATTAAAAATTATAAAGGTTAAGGAGGATAAAGTACCTGCTAACTGACCCAAATATCAGGCACACTGAGCTGCTAATGAAAGTCAGAGGGGACATAGAAATAGCTAAGTTCACATTTTTTAAAAATTTCTTCTTAGATATGAAAATTTTGTTGGGGAACTAGAAGGTACCCAATGTAACATAATTGAAGACTAAAATATGACTAAATTACAGTTTAAAATTCACGCAAAATGGATTGACTTTTTCAGGTTTGAGTTATAGGAAGAGGCTGGATAGGCTAGGTCTTTTTTTCCCTGGAATGTAAGAGGTTGAAGGGTGACCTTATAGAGGTTTATAAAATCATGAGGGGCATAGATAATTTGAATTGCAAAGCTCTCTTCCCAAGGAGTTCAAAACTGGAGGACATTATTTTAAGGTGAGATGAGTAAGATTTAAAAGGGACCCTAGGGGCAATATTTTCACACAGAGGTGGTTTATAAGTGGAATGAACTGCCAGAGGAAGTGGTACATGCAGGTACAGATACAACATTTAAAAGACATTTGGACAGGTACATGAATAGGAAAGGTTTAGCTGGATAATTGGTCAAATGCAAGCAAATGGGACTCGGTTAGTTTGGGAAATCTGGACAGCATGGGCGAGTTGGACTGAAGCGACCGTTTCTGTGTTGCACAACTCTATGACTTTGATTAAAAAATCAATGACTAGCAGACAGTTTAAGATTGACACCAAGAGCATGATCAGAGTGATTAGAAGATCCACCTTCACATAAAAGGTGGTTGGAGTATAAGTCCATAACTAAGTGTAAGTTGGTTAGCTACAGTTGCAACTGTAACAAACAAAGTGCCTGTGCATTTAAGACAAAGGAAGATTATATGGCCTTTAGCAAAAGTATGATATTAGGTTTAGTTTGGGTTAGATCTAGCAAAGTTCAGCACAGATCTAATGGGCTAAATCATTTCCTTCTGTATTGCAAGTTTCACAGATCTTATCCATTTGTCTGGTGTGAACACATTGCTTCAACTGCAAATTGCAGTGAATCTCTATAAAGATAAGCAGCTAATTTGCAGAAGGAGGCTGACTGGAAGGACTGAATAGCTGTACTTTGAAGCCTTGAGCTTGACCTTTCTAGTCATTTCTTAGCCACTAAAGTACAACACACAATTGTTCCACACACAGCATACTTCATTTCTCATAGGGGGCAGACAGAAGCTAATATAAGAGCATTCCAATTATCAAATTGTGACAAAATCATTTAGAACATTTTAAAATCATCTTCAGCCTCAAATTGCTTCTACTTTCCTGATATCTATACCATATTCACCTAAAGCGACATCCAATTTCAAATTGATCCAAGACCTTCCAATGCTTCCTTTACATGCTAACTACTGAATGAATGTTGAACAGGCTAAACCTCTAGGTCTTTTCAGGAAGAGAAAGTGAAACTTATTCTTTTTTGGAGTAAAAAGTTAAATCTGCCCCGTAAATGATGGACTAAAAATAGAGAAGACTGGAAATACTTGGCATTTCAGGTAGCACTTGTGAAGAGAGACATACTTGACCTGCCCAGTGTATCCAGCCATCTATTTTAATTTCAGATATCCAACATCGACAGTATTTTGCTTTAGATTTCAGCAACACTGTTTCATAGCTATTCAGTATCAATTTATTGTCTATTATCAATTCAGTGTCTATTAATTTTGAACATATGATAAAATCAATAACATATCAACTTAACAATTGCTGTGCAAATGAGCTAAAGAGAACCCTAGCAACATTTATACTGTGCAATTTCAACAAACATAATTTACTTTTAAGAAAGCATTTGTGTTAAGCAGTGAACAACAGAATCAAGGGACAACACATCTGTTCAACTCCTGATCAGTTACATTAATGAATATGATTAATTTCAAAACCTACTATCAAGCCAACTTTAATCTCTTTTCTGGTATTTTGCTCAATTCATCTTGTCAGCCTCTGTCTTTATTCCTTTCTGACAGGAAAAACAACCAGCTTAAGTCAAAGCTGAACTCTCCATTTTCCTGAAACAAAACCTTGTGGCTTCACTGTTTTCTGCACCCTGCTTATTTTATCTAAAAAAGACAACGCAGAGATTATTTAAAGAAGTTATAGAAACCATACAAATCAAGACCTTCTTCCAGCATATTGTTATGCATGTAAAACTCAAAGCATTAAAGAAAAATTAAGAAGCAAATGCTTTGCCTTGAAATAAAACAAGACCTGAAGAAATTCAATGCATATTGACAAGTGTTTACACACATGTAATCTAATTATCACAGTTGGTTATTGCTGCAACAGAAAACATTTGGCCAAATAAACCTGCATTTCAGCCAACACTAATATAACCGCTCTTTATTTTGGAAGTCACCAATGAGATGAGACAGCACAGAGGATGCCATTCCAATAGTTTTTGCTTGGGGTTCTGATTTCAAAGCAGTGGCGACTGTGGATGAGTTCGAGAAGAAGGTTGTGCTCCCATCATTACTATTCCTGCCCTCTCTCTATACTCTATTCAAGCAACATAAAAGCATTACATAGCTAACTACTTTTGTCCAACCTATAGGAAAATTAGTTTATTTTTCAGATCAAAGAAAATTAGGCAGACCATGGCTGATTAGAATGCAACAGTAAAATTACCACACTTTCTATTCCACCCCTTTTCTGAAAGAAATGAGTCTAGTGTCAGATATGTAGGTATTTCCCACGACCAGGCTGGACTCTGTTTTTAACCGACACAGCAACCAGGACAATGGTTCTTATACAGTGACCAAAGTTCCTTAGTTCAACCATTGTGAATTAAGAACTCCTTTGCTAACATTTCATGAAACATCAAGATTTACATATCTTTTCTAAACGCATTTTCTTGCATGCAAAGTTTTATCTGGCTAAAAGTTAAATGCCTTCTTTATTCTATCAGTAGAGAACACATGGTCTAAAGTATGGCATTATGTAAAAGGCATTGATACTCAAGATTTGACAAACCTAAAGCTTTTTTTCAAAGGGTAAACAACAGAAAACATAATGTTAATGCAGTTCTAATCTGCACATATTAATGAATTTCTTATATGAGGGTACTGCAAGTTGCACAAGTTTTTAAAATCAAAAATATAAATTAATCTTTCTTCTCCAATTATACATTAACTTATTTGCTGACTCTTCTGTTGTGAATTAAAGAAACTATACCCTGTGGTATATTGAATAATTTTGAACTAACGTACACTTTATTTGCATTTTACAAACTGCCTTAATCTCTCATGCATGCATAAAGGCACTGTTGCTGTTTTTATTTATATGTAATTACTATGAATTAACTGTAAATCTCATATTTAGCTCCATTTAACGAGCAGATTGCAGCTGCCCATTTGAAAGTGTAATCGCTGCCTTCTTTCACTTCAGTTGGCACAATACAAAACATCTATTGAATTTTCTTTTAACATCACTGCCAATGCCTAGCCGACTTTTTAGCAAACTGATCAAGCGGAATAACAATGCAGCTGCAACATTTCATGGCATAGTTAAAGGGTCTCTCTTTCAGGCCAAAGCTGTTAATTAGGAAACAGAGAATGCAATTCTGCCAGTTTTTTCTCTTTTAGCAATTACACTTTGGCAATTGCATTTTTAGTAGGAAAAATAAATCCTAATAAATGGACAGGATTGTTATTTGTCACACTAGTGTTTGGGCACAGTCTTTTGTGTGTTTTAATTCTTCTCTGATCAATAGCCATTTGGCAGTGTTCTGCTATTTGTAAAAGACTTTTCCCCCTGAAGTGAATTTTCTTTCGGTTCACTGATACAATTTACAGAAATATCCCAAATGAAAGATGTGGAAAAAAATTTACTTACGTTAAACAATTTAGCAAAACAAGTCCGTAATTAAAATATATGTTTAAATTGAGTTCTATTTTTCAATCAAAGCTACTTAGGAGTATTATTCAACAGCAACTTTCTGTCAAGCTATCATTTTGGTGAATGTAAAATCCTTTCAATGCTCTCAATAAATAATGTGCAAACTGTCCCATTTTCAAAGGCAACAGCATGATGTCATTACCTTTAAACCCCTCAGTCAAACTTAAAAGCACAGAATAAAGTCATGAAGTTAGTGCCGCTGGGAATTAGTCAAGCTTGCTAGCTTTCCCAGCAAGAGGTTGCGCTGGTGGATGTACTAACCTTGCCGATAGCCATTAATCCCACTAAAGAAAGGAAGAAAGAAGTTCTAATTGTTGATTCAATGTTAATGAATTGAATACACATCTAAGGCTACCAGTGGAGACTATTAAGCTGTAAAACAAACACAGTTAGGTGAACTACAATCACTGTGTTTCTGTAGCGCTCAATAAAATTCATGAGCTGCAGGAACAGTGCCCAGTGAAGAATTTAGTTCTTCCAACAGTAAAAATCTGAGACAGGGAACAGAGCTGTACCTCAAATTCTACAGTATTGAAAAAGTTAAATCTCCCTTAGATAATTTCACAGGCACGATTTTTTTAAGCATATTGCTGATAACCTGGTGTTGTGTGATTTTTAACGCTGAAAAATACATATTTCATTTTAAGCAGTCTGTCAATTGATACCTTATTGTATTTTTTTGCATTTATTCCAATCTTTAAAATTATTTAGTTATCTGAGTTACAATATAGGAAAAATTGAATGTTGATTTTCATTGAATTGAACACGTCATTTGCAGAATTTAAGCAAACAGAAAAGAACATTAAAATAACTTTACAGAATCATATAAACTTTACAGCACAGAATGAGGCATTTGCCCCATAATATCTGCACTGGCTCTTCAAGAGTGCATCATTACCAACTGTCAATTTTTTTGTTTATCCCTATATGCTTGCACCTTATTTCAATCCAAATAATCATCCAATATCCTCTCGAATGTCTCAGTTGAATCTGCCTCCACCCCACTTCCAGGCAGTGCATTCCATACCCTAACTTTTTGCGTATGAAAATGTTTTTCTCAGATCACATCTACTTCTTTTAATCTGTGCCCTCTGGTGCTTGATGTTTTCATTAGCAGGAACAGTTTCTCCCTCAGTACTCTAACAAACCACTCAATTTTTTGAAAGTGAAATCTTGAATTAGCCCTCTTCTCACCAGGAGGAACAGTTCCAGCTTTTACAGCTATCCTTATAACTGAAATTTCCTATCCCTGGAACCATTCTTATAAATCACTTCTGCATTCTTCACAATCTGAAGTCAATGTTAAAAGACGCTTTTAGAGGAAAATAATAAAACAAAGCTTAAATGAAAACATTAGATTGATGTTTCAGGAAATTGAAAATACTATGATACTCATATGTATAATTTCACCTCATTTGCAAATGCAAAGCAATACCAAATAAATTAACTTCTCCTGGGAAAGAAGTGGGTAATCTGCAAGCAAGAGTATCTTTAATTGCTTTGTAGGAACTCTAACTCTCAGAGTACATGCACAATCAGTGGCTCCATAATTACATATTTTCCTTATTTGCTTTCTTATCAATTTGGTAATCTCATTTCTTAGTTCTTTCATTGGAAAATACATGTTAGAATACTTATTCATGTATCAGCTTATGAAAGAATGTCAGCAGACTATCCTTCCAGGAGTACATAGATTAGATTAGATTCCGTACAGTGTGGAAACAGGCCCTTTGGCCCAACAAGTCCACACCGACCCATCGAAGAGCAACCCACCCAGATACATTCCACCCCTAACACTATGGGCAATTTAGCTTGGCCAATTCACCTAACCTGCACATCTTTGGACTGTGGAAGGAAGCCCATGCAGACACAGGGAGAATGTGCAAACTCCACATAGACAGTTGCCTGAGGCGGGAATTGAACTCAGGTCCCTGGATCTGTGAGGCAGCCGTGCTAACCACTGAGCCACTGTGCCACCATCAAAAACCATGTCTATCCCTTATCTTTATCCATGCTCATAGACAATTCAGAGACTCATGATAATAATCCAAAATAAGGATCCTGTTTGTAAGTGCGGGTGCCAGACAAGAAAAGAGTCATGTGCTTCAAAGATTGATGAAAATTAATAAATGTCTTATGTATTAAACTATTTTTCTAATCAACCTATTGTACTAAACAGAACTCAATCACATTAATTAATTTATATTGAGGTTTTGTTTAATTAGCTTAAAATGGCAAAACAAAAATGATTTCTATCATCTTAAGTGGTGTATTGAAGTTTATGTGCATGTCCACATCAATTAATAAACATCAAAGGAACACACATTGGTTTATGTTAAACCTTGGAGGAGATTCTGCAGATTTTAAAGTAGTCTGAATTATGCATATCATCAAAAATTAGTTAACTGCTTAATATGGTATACATATTAAAATCCTTAAATCCAAAGGAGGCCTAGAGTTTTAAATGGGAACCCTACAGACATAAATTTATTGATATTTCCTGGTTTAAGCTCAAAGATGGTTTCAAGGAATTTGAATGCTGGAATAATTAACATTAACTCTGTACAGAATCTTCCCATGTCCTGAGTGATGTAGGCTATGGCAGGGAATTTTCGAAAATTAGATGAGATGTCAAGTTAGGCCTTACTAAATATTGAGATCAAAACAACTTATTTTCTAATAATGTTCCAGATATCGTGACAAGATTGTTGCTAGTGAGCAGCGAGAGGCCTATTAACCAGGATTATTGCTCATTATTATCACCCTCTTTTCCACCCAACCTCAGCTCATTCATAATATGCGGGCTCCCACTCTTCCACCCTAGAAACAAGAAGCCAAGAATTTCTGACATGAAAGTCAGAGCATGTACCTGGCAACTCAATCTCATTGCTTTCTCTTTCAGGTCTCCATCTTGGACATTCAGCACCAACATCTTAAGCCATGTTTCATGGACAGTAGATACACACCATGGTGGTTGACATCCAACATGTCCCAGCCTCACCACATCACAGTACCTCTTTGAACAGCTTACACAATACAGGTGGTCACCATTATCATGATGGAAGGGAATGTGCATCATGATAGTGGGCAGGACTAAACTGTAGTGACAGTGCTCAGTCAGTCAGGATGGGAGTTTCAGTCATAATTCCAGGTGCTGGGTGGGAACATGTCAGGGGTCAGTGGAGGTGAGCTGTCCAGGGACTGGCAGGAAGGAAAATGCATGGAGGGTAGTGGGAAACTGATGACTAGCTAAGGCTGTGACTCACAGTGAGCCCACACCTCCCCCCTCACCTCCCTCCAAGGCCCCAAAGGAAACTTCCATATCCGCCACAAATTCACCTGCACCTCCACACACATCATCTATTGCATCCTCTGCACCCGATGTGGCCTCCTCTATATTGGGGAGATAGGCTGCCTACTTACGGAGCATTTCAGAGAACACCTCTGAGACACCCGGACCAATCAACCCAACCACCCTGTGGCTCAACACTTCAACTCCCCCTCACACTCCACCAAGGATATGCAGGTCTTTGGACCCCTCCATCGCCAGACCACAACAACACAACGGTTGGAGGAAGAGCGCCTCATCTTCCGCCTAGGAACCCTCCAACCACAAGGGATGAACTCGGATTTCACCACTTTCCTCATTTCCCCTCCCCCCACCATGTCTCAGTCAAATCCATCGAATTCAGCACCGCCTTTCCAGCAACACATTTTCAGCTCTGATCTCCAGCATCTGCAGACCTCACTTTCTCCTGTGACTCACAGTCTCTAGCTTGACCAGTTTTGCCTTCCACAATCTCTCAATTTCTAAATACATCCAACATGTGCAAAATGGCTGCACCTACAAGCAAAATGGGAGGTATCAGTGTTTTATTTTCTAAGTTAATAAGCACATCATGCTAGTGAGCAATGGGAGGCCCTTCAATGGGTAATTGCATCGATCTTACACTTGCAGAGTACAGTTTGAAATCAATTTCAACCATATCATCGAGCATATAAAATGCGTGCAGTATCCAACTGTGTGGGGTGCAAATCTGGGCAACAAACAATCTTGATCATGTCATTGGTCCTTGCAGATTGAAGATTGGTGTCTTTGTGAAGCAGAATTAACCAGAGGTGAGAGAGTGGAGAATGGTTCAGTAATCATATAGCACGTGCAATGTCCTACTGTGTCTTTGTGTTGTGACCGGTAGCATTTTCATCAGAATATGGTTGAATGTCAAAACTCCATGTAGAGTCATACGACATCCCTCCTTGTCAAAGTGTCCCATATCCTACTGTATGAAACAGAATGCATGGCCATTATTTGAGAATGATGTGAATGCTGACTGCTCGTGTTACTAAGAATCTGTTCCTCACGTTCCTCACATGGGTAAGCTGCAAATGTGACTGGATGATTCAGCCATAGCAATTGTTATCATTGGTGCAGTCAAGATGTAAAGAAATGGAAGAGGAACAGATGTGCCAGTCTGCACTGGAAGAAGCCACAGTTGAAGGGCCACTGCAGCAGATAAAGGAGGGCCAGGATTTATCATCTATGGTGCCATTTCCTCCACGAGTAGGTGTCAGTGCAGATACAACATGTCCTGGACACTGTCACAGAACTGTGCCAACTGCTGGAGTGGAATCTGCACCCTGAAGAACTGTGTGGCTATCATAGCCCAGTGGCTGTCATTTTTATGCTACTGACTTCTTCCAATGAGCCGTTAATATTTCTCAATTGTCCACTTACAAATGTATCAAGGCTGTTGCAAATACCATTTGTAGCACGTTGCACCATTTCCTCTTGCTCCCCTGTGACATGGTCAGTGCTGCAGCCCGAGGCAGAACGAGTCAGCTACACAGCTGACCTCTCCCAAGGACAGGACACACTAAACTATACACATGCCTTGTTGAGAGGTCCATGTCATAACCATGCTGAGTTTGTCAATAGAAAGGGTTCCATTCCATAAATTTTCAAGTGATCTGTGATCACATCTTAGACATTTTCACGTGGTTCACTGATACAAGTCTTACATCATTGAGAAATCTTATGTTTCTTCTGTGTTTGAGGGACCAGATGGCTTACAATATAGCTACTGGTGGAAAGACGCTATCCTACATGACTATGGCTGATGACTCCATTACAGAAACTCGACGGAGGCTGAACATAGATACAACACTGTCCAGTCTTTGACCAGGGCCATGTTGGAAAAGCCAACCAGCCTCTTGAAGGTGAGGTTCTGCTATGAGGATTGGTCTGGGTGCCCCTGCAGGAGACTCCAAAAAGTGTTCCACATAATCCTGTCATGCTGAGCCTTGCACAATAGGAGCAGGGAGATGGGGACAAGTTGGGAGAGAGAGTTCTCAACAGGCAGTAAAAACAAGACAGAACTTAATAGATGCCCACTTCCAGTAGATGAGAGTTGGGTGCGATGATCAATTGTTGATTATAAAATTGTTGGTACTCAACTTCTTAGCACTTATTTTCTGTACTGAGAGGGAAATACAGCTTCTGATGGTTTTATTTCTGTTTGCTTTTGGTATTGGTGAATAAAGGTGAATATTTTGAATCATTTGAAGTCTTTCTTGTGTGTGATGGTTCCACACTGAACAATAATAAGGTGTTGGGATATAATGGGCATTTGGGAAGGAATAGCAGTGATGTTGAGGGTTGTAAGAGAGAAAATGATGAAGGGCAGGTGAAACCTTGCCATCAATGTGCTGTGAGGACTTTGGGAGCTGCTGTGCCACTACGATGACAGTGAAAGGCAACTTTGGACTGCCAATGCTTAACCAAGTGCACGGCTGGCTTAAAATATGGTGCCAACCCAGGAAGACCAGGGTACCCTGGCATTGGTGAGTAGGAGAATCCAGTCAGCAAAGAGAAGAGGAGAGGAGAGGGGAGCCATAGGGGTGGCACGGTGGCTCAGTAGTTAGCACTGCTGCCTCACAGCACCAGGGTCCCAGGTTCGGTTCCAGCGTCGCGCAACTGTCTATATGGAGTTTGCACATTCTCCCCGTGTCTGTGTGGGTTTCCTCTGGGTGTTCCAGTTTCCTCCCACAGTCCAAAGATGTGCAGGTCAGGTGGATTGGCCATGCTAAATTACCCATAGTGTTAGGTCCATTAATCAGGGGTAAATGTAGGGGAATGGGTCTGGATGGTTTACTCTTCGGAGGGTCGTTGTGGACTTGTTGCACCGAAGGGCCTGTATCTACACTGTAGGGAATCTAATCTAAAAGGGACATGGTACATAGTTAATGAGGCCATTTTGGGACAATCATGTGAAAAAAACTCACTAAGTCTCATGGAGAGAAACACTCAATGAAGTCCAATGAAACCGACACTTCATCAATTTCTGATAAGTTTCAGCACTTTGTATTCAATGAACAATATATTAACTACGTGGCTTCACAGAGCAGTTGCCTATGAATCCAAGTAAGAGAAGGTGTATTCCTTTTCTTCATAGATAGGGAAATAAAATAATAAATAAATGGGATACAAAGACAATTGCGGTCATTTTAATTTAGTTCTCCAGGTATGAGTTCCGAAGGACTGAATGCAACCACAGGGTTTTAACTTTTGCTTCATTGTCTTCTGTCAATTGTCCACACTAAATTACAGGATGTGGAAAAGTGAGGTGAAATTAATACATAATTGGTGGGCTATGGTGGTGGGGTTGGGGGAGGGTACACTGGAATTGTGAGCTAAAATGTTGGTTGTTACTAATTTGTGTTAAACTGGCTCCAGTTGGTAGACAGAAGCTTTGATAGATCATAAAACAGGCATTGATTTCTGGGTGGCATTGTAGTTTCTTTTACAAATTAATGCTATTAGTGGATTTAATACAATCCTGGATTGCTGTACTGGAATTGCACAAACTGAGCCGACATTGGTAAAATACTGATCAAAGTTTTATGAAGTGGAGAATATGTCTTATGTCCAGTTCATCACAGCATCACCAAAATTCTCATTTTGTAAGTTCAGAGGACTGGTTGAAGGACACAAAGTCTGTTGTACTTAGTTGCTTGACACATTTTGTTACCAATTGTTAGTATTGTTCTAATGGGTCTTCTTTACTCAGAAAAGGAATTTTAAATGCAGATCCATCCAGGTTGGACTTGATGGACTGAATGGCTTCCTTCAGTATTGCAATAACTTAATGACCAAATGTAAGTTTGCTTGCAGAGCTGGAAGGTTCATTTACAGACATTTTATCACCATACTAAGTAACATCAGTGAGCCTCCAGTGAAGCCAAAACTTAATGACTCTATAATGATTGGGATTTCATCTATTTCTCAGTCAAAACAAAGTGCCATAGAAGTAAGTAAAGTTACAATCTCACTTAATGTGAATGCACATGAAAACCCCTCATCAATACATTTTGGACCAGGCAACTCAACCTCCAATGCTCCCACCTTCTCCTTTTCCCAAAACAGCTTCTTAGAAGGCACTCATGATAGATGTTAAAACCCCTCAGACCAAATCAAATGCGTAAAAATCTTGAGAGATTCCTCTCAAGTCCCTGAAGTGATCAACAATGAATATCTGAAGACAATAAAGCCCATTTTGTGAATTTTGCCCAACATCCCAGCCATCGCTTTGACTCAGCCTCATCAGTCACATGCAATACAGTGTATAATTATTAAAAATGTGGCAATCTGGGAGATCTTTTTTAAGAAATTAAAACTCCTTGTCATTTATTTACTCCTCTTGTCAAAGTTCTCTATCTCCAGTTCTCCTTGCTGGGGTTTGACCCTGAGTATTGTTCCACAGTAGACTGGAACTCATTGTGACTCTTGGCAATCATTGGTGACAGACCATTCAATCATTGGATAACCATGGTCTTCTCGTCACTCATGCACATGTTTATTTCTAGCATGGACCTCCGAACAGTGGTCAACATGACAATACATGTCATTCTAAACCCTTGGCTATTAATTCCAATTGTAGCACTCTGACTGATTCACTCAGTCTAGAATTGTATCTGAGACCCACACTTTGCCTAGCTCCTTGGTTCAACTGCTTGATGATGAGTTAACTCATCTAGACATTGGAGAATTACTTAAAACTTTAATATGATCTTGGTGACACTGAGTACCTTCCTGAATATAAAGTCAGTATTTAAAGACACTTGTTTCCAGTTAGTATCAGGAATAGAGCAGAAACTCAATTTTCCAACTCAATTTTAGGAATGTTAGCTCTGAACCTCTGCTCAAACCGTTAGGAGAACTAGTTACTTTTTTAAAGCATCTGGGAATGGATTACAATTGCATGAAACATTATGCATTAATATTGCAAACAGTAACATATACCATACATACTCATGTATAGGTTGAGTTTTGAAGACTATTTTTAAGCCTGAAATTAGAAGTTGACTTATACATGAGGTATTGTTTTCAAGAGGATGAAATTAATGATTGACATTAGTCAAAAATAGACAAATAAGAGCCAGATCTCTATATAAAATAATAAACAACAAAAGGAAAAAGGAATTATGGCCATTATTGTATACTTATCTACAAAATAAGTGTTTTAATTCTGCCTGCTATGGTAGAATGGTACTGTCATACCATATTCCAGTTACCAGTACTGTAAAGTGCATGTAGGTCTACACATATGTACAAAAGTTAGTAGGCATACCAGCAGGTGGTCAGGCCATCTACTGGGGGTATTTGTACAACGTACAATTCATGGTCAGGAAGAGACACCTGAAAAACTGGGCTGACTTATAAATGAGGTATATGAAAAATACCAGATTTTTTGGCCAAAAATAAAGAGTCAACTTATGAAAGAAATCGATCTATACACGAGTATATATGGTACTCGAATCATGCCCTTGTGTGCATCATAAAATTTTAAAGAAGAAAATTAGGAATTTAGGGCACTGGGCCAGTTCAAAATGTCTATAAGATTGATTGGTTCAAACACTGTTCAACTTGGTAAACCAAAGTATTGCTGCATAGAAACATAAACTTGACATGTATATGTTAGACACCTAAATGTATATTACTTAGGTTTGCAGGAAGTTGCACTTACATGGCACATGATTAGTTCAAAGCACTGAAAATTTAAACATTTGCATGAATCTGCTTTTGAGATCAATGATGACAGACTGTCTGCTGTGCAATTTATTAAGCAGATCTCTGGAAACAATAAACCATGTCAATGTTTGAAGATGTGCAGTTCCCCATCTTCTGTTTACAGCATTTTAAAAATATGTAATTATTGTCATTCTACCACCAAGATAGAATTGCATGTAACCATTTTCCTTCACCCACCCATAAATTGTCTCCTCACCTCTCAGTTCTGCAGCTGCTAACAATTTGTTGATTCTTAATTCAAGTGGTAAATTTTGTTTAATACCCATGACAGTGACGAGAAGCTAGCTATTTGACTACTGGGACATCACTGCTAAACCAATTGAAACAATCCAGGTTGACACTTTCCAGAAGAAATGATAGAATTGTAATCAGGGGTTGGCTCATTCTCCTCTTCTTCCTTCTCAGTTAAGGCTAAAGGTGACACCCCAATTGTTGCACCAACTAAGAATTGCCAACAGTATTGAGCAGAAATTGAAACGTGAAACTTTCAGAGACTGACATTTCTGTCTATCCCTCCTTCCCCCTCTTCTCAATATTGGAAGGCAATAGCATGCAACGTAGGTTGCATCTGCTTATTCTCAGGTATTCTGGGACTTGCTGTCCTGGTGCATGATTTGAAAATCCGGGGGGAGCAAGCTTGACTTTGGGCACTCGTAGAAGGAAAGGAAAAATTCAAAAGCAAAATACGTGGATAGTGAAAATCTGAAATGAAAGCAGAAAAGGCTGGAAATACACAGAAGGTCTGGAAGCATCTTGGGAGACAAACGTATTGTTAACATTTCAGGCTGCTGAAAGCTCTGATGTAAGATCACTGTCCTGAAACGCTAACTCAGCTTCTTTCCCCACAGATAATACCAGAGCTGCTGAGTATAATCAGCATTTTCTACCTTTTAGTTGCAGTAGATTACCCTCAGGCTCGTTTAGCAGTAATTGTGAACCTTTTATGCCATTAAAAACTCACTGATACCTCATTCAACAAGGTGTGACTGTGTCAAGTTTTTACAGTGAAAATTAAAAGCATAAAAATGGAATTATCATCAGTTCAATGATTTATAATTGATTACTGTCTGGGTGGACACTGGCAGTGAGTATACAACCTGTCAAGAAGCACAAAATTACTGCCAGTGATTTCTCAATTTGTCTGCACATGTCAAACTCCAGATGTTGCTGATAGTTTCACTATCATTACCACTGCGCAATCTGGGCTACCATATATAAAGTAAAGCTTGTATTAATATAGCAACTTTCACGATCTCAGGATGTCTGAAAGCACCTTCTAGCCTTGAACTGTACTTTATAAGGCGGGATTCTGTTATAATGCTGGAATGTAAGACAGAATGCAAAAAGGGTTCAGCAAAAGCCTAGATAATCTACACTGAAGTTCAAAACAAATTGATTGAATAGAACTACTGCAGGGTGTTCAGATTGTTTTTATAACAATTCAGAGTTTTTGTATTTGGAAGATTGAACTATGGATGCATATGAACCAAAAGTATTAATGCGCTCATCGTAATTATTCCTTATTGGATCATGGCGGTTAAAATAATACTTTATGTAAGCAACATGTTACACTCTACAGGCTCAAATGCATAAATGACTTTGGATGATTAAAAATGTATTGTTTCTGCATTGCTAGCATCAATGTTATTGTGAATAAACTGTCAGCTCTTATTATGTTTCCAGTGTTCCACTGCCATTTGAGGGATGGAATCTCATGGTGCCTTATATTCACATTCAGCAAAGACACACATATCTCAGACATCCCTAATACTGTGCATTGTCAGCTTATATAGCAATGGGAGGGCTGGGATAGCTAGCTTGCCTTGACTTTTCCTAGATGGTTTCTAATCAACCTCTCCAGAAATGTCGTTACACACCTCCTGAACAGTTGGGACTGGAACCCAGGCTTATGGTCCAGAGGTGGAAATGTGTTGCTGGAAAAGCGCAGCAGGTCAGGCAGCATCCAGGGAACAGGAGAAGGAAGTGAGGAAACTGGTGAAATCCGAGTTCATCCCTTGTGGTTGGAGGGTTCCTAGGCGGAAGATGAGGCGTTCTTCCTCCAACCATCCAGAGGTACAGCCACTACTACAAGCACCCCTTCTAGATAATTATAGGATACAATAATAATGGACTTGTTGATTTACCAATTGTTACCAATTAGTCTTTATCAAACCCCTGGAATGAGGAGCAGAAATGCAAGTTGTGAAAAATTTGGAAACCACATGTCTCAAGTAATTGATTCCTTCTCAGTAGTCTCATGTTAGGTCTGCAACTATTTTTATATCATATTTTAAAATGTTCTTTCCTAAAAGAAAACTATCTAGTTTGCATTTGAGTTAATCAACACTGTCTGAACTGCCTTCCTGGCAAATTGATGTCACCTCACTTTTCCGCTCTTTTGTGTTACATGTACCCATCCAAATATGGAATAAGTCCCCTGCTTCCACTGTGTGGACAGGGAGAAACAGCTTGTAAAAGCCAACATTGTCTCATCTCTTTAAACTCATACCAACACAACAACTTCACCTCCCAAAGTTTGCTTTGCCTTTTTCAACTATGGTCCAGTGTTAGAATTCTTGACTTTGGTACAGCAGATTGTGGATTGAACACCCACTCCAGAGACGTCATCATGTAATATAGAATGACATTTCAAGGTAGTCTGAGGGAGTATGACATTGATAGAAGAATTGCTTTTCAGGCAAATGTTAAAGTAATGCACACTTACCCTGTTTCAATGGATGTAAACTACCTCATGGTATGAGAAAGGGTATGGTTAACATGCATGCCATCCATCAAGAATTGAGTGGGTCATTCATTTATCTATGCACTGTTTGCAGGATTTTGCTACATGCAAGATGTGCTTAAAGTGCTATAGCAACTACTTTGCAGAAATAATTCAAAATACAAAGCACTTTTGAACATGAAGCTATGTTCAACTATAACATTATTTTTATTTTCATTCATTCTGATAACAGATTTAATAAAATACCCCCAGAGAGTACACGAGATGTCGCTGAAAGTAATATTAACCTAGTCTTGAGAGGTTTGGTCTAGGTGGACAAAACCATTTAAGTTTAGATTAAAAATATACAAATTTCAGAAGAATGACAAATATATTTGTTGTGTTAAATAAATGTTATGAATCCTAATTTATCCAGCCTTTTCCTCAAATTAAGTTAGTGGCTTTTCATATTCTCATACTTGTCTATCACAGAGGATTTGGGTGGCACGGTGGCACAGTGGTTAGCACTGCTGCCTCACAGCGCCAGACACCTGGGTTCAATTCCTGCCTTGGGCAACTGTCTGTGTGGAGTTTGCACATTGGCTGTGAGAGTCTCCTCTGGGTGCTCCAGTTTCCTCCCGCAGTCCAAAGATGTGCAGGTTAAGTGAATTGGTCATGCTAAGTTGCCTGTAGTGTCAGGTGAAGGGGTAAATGTAGGAGAATGGGTCTGGGTGGGTCGCTCTTCGGAAGGTCGGTGTGGACTTATTGGGCCGAAGGGCCTGTTTCCACACTGTAAGTAATCTAATCATTTTTAAATTCTACTTTTTGCTGTTTCAAGGTGACAAGAAGCTGATGCTGCATTGGCAGAGGGCAGATACTGAAAATGCTGCTGTTGCTTCAAAGGAGGAACGAATGAATTCACAAAGTTCATAGGACAGCCTGTTCAAGAGGATTCATCCTTTCCCTGCTGGAATCAGGCGACCTTCGTCACCCAGAGCTTCAGCTAAACAATCAGAACGTCACCTCCCAAAATGCAAACTTCCATTGTTTGGCCCCAGCACAGAACATTATGCTTTCCCTGTTTGCCCTTCCATCAGGATTCCTGAAGAAGGGCTTATGCCCGAAACGTCGATTCTCCTGCTCCTTGGATGCTGCCTGACCTGCTGCGCTTTTCCGGCCACACATTTTTCTGCCCTTCCATCAACCAGAGGCAGGAGATAATGTGTAGCATTTTTTACCATATGAACCGAATTATTTTCCGAACAACGGGCTTCTGGAATGAGAAGCTTTAGTTGTTGAGAATTTGGAGGAGAAAGCAGGCCCTTAGGCTATTAGATTCCCTCAAGACGAATCTTAATGCAATTCATATTGTGACGCTGTTTCAAAAAGTCAGATTTAAACAAGAACATACATAGGGCAGGACTGTTTATGTTACCTTGTTAGTGAACCGACAGGATTCTATTTGCTGCACATTGTATGAGACAAACTGTTGATTTATTTTGGAAGAATCAGACTTTAAGGACATTTCACTTTGGTGTGGGCAAGTTTCGAATGGATGAATGCAGAGCAAAAAAGTTACGCATCAAACCAGAAAAAAAACAGGGGGCGAGGTATAGTCCATCACACACAATTCCCAAAGGACTAAATGTTTTGCAGTTTCAGATAAAGTTTACGCCATATCAGATTTTTTTTTAACAAAAAGCTGCCCGGAAATTGCTTTTGTTCGATTGTTTTTTTTAAATCACACTGGCATGAAGGTAGGTGGAGATGTCGCGTTTCAGATTCCCCAATAGTAAGGATACTGCTCGACGCTTGTCCAGAGTGAGCAGGGAAACGGCACATTTACCGTCGGCCCAGCTGTTTCTATAAACCCGTCTACTCCGCAAAGCGCTGGGCAGAGCGTGGACACTTGCTATGGGAAATGTGCAAGAGCTCTGATCAACTCATTCGTGTTTTCAGTCCAGCCTTTTTCCGCGGCGCCGAGATATCTCTTTTGATGCGCGGCTAGCCCTCGATCTGACACAACAGCTTTGCCCAAAAGCGGAGGAGGCGTCCAGAAACTGGGAGCGCTGCTCAAACATTACTCGAAGAGATCAGTTGTCAGTCAGAGGGAGAGCGAGAGAGTTTCCACATGCATTCAGCACTATACAATGAGGTGCAAATGAACTATTTGGATTAATTCGCATCCTTTTTTTTTGGATTATTTTTCTCTCACACAGTAAACGTGAGGAATAAACTGTTTAAAAGTGTGGAAGTACAGTGAGGTTGCTGGACTCTCTTGTGGATTTTGGTGGTGGCGGGGGAGGGTGGTTTCTCTGTGAGCCTGTTTGAGCCAACTTTCAGGAGGGCTGCTCGCTCGCTTCTGCAGCTCCAAAGATTTCTCTGTGTGCCGAGCCCCGAAGGGGGAAGGGGGAAGGGTGGTCGCTGGAGCGCTCGAATGTCGCCACTGAGGTGGAAAAGTTGATTATTTCGAGCTCTCGTTCTGCTCGACCCGCTCGCCTCCTCGCCCTCTCTGGGTGAAAGTGATACGATACTGGGAGATTGCGAGCAATCCCCTACCTCGCCGTCTTCAGCGGCCCTACCCAATGCACTCAGCAAACCGCAGCGACGCCGTTAATGCAGGGGAACACCCCGTCTTTTCATTCATAAAACAGACCCCCCCCCCCCCCCCCCATCCACTTAAAACTGCCCCCGGAACAATATGAGGCCCTTGTGGAAAGTAGGTTGAAATATTAACCCAAGATCTGGAACTTGAATTATAAAGTTTAGGTCTTTCAATGCTGGTAGCAGACATTAAAAACATTTAGAAAGTTTAATCCATGAACTGCAAATAGTTTTTAAATGGCCAGTTAGCTTGAGCAGTGTGGTACAGAGCTGGTTCCTCGCTGGTTTTATAATTCCCATTGAATTCAGTTACATTTTGCACACACACACACACGTGTACTGAGGCAGTCCCTGGCCATTCCGATGGGAGAATGTTATCTCTCACAAGTGCCGCATTTGACGCTGTTCCCCCCGGTTCAGCTCCCGAACGGGGGATTTTTTTAAAAACAATCTCACTCGCTTCTCGACCTCGGGAATCCGCAACTTTCCCGTTTATGTGATAACCACGTCCTGCACCGAAATATGTCAGTGTCTTCCATCATTCCCGGGGGGAAGCAGCCAGCGCTGGGGACGCCACTCGGCCCATTGGGTCCATTCTAACTGCGGGAGTGCCCTCTCCAGAGCCCTGCACTCTTCCCACGGTTTCCAATTTTGTACCCAATTGCCCCCACAAAAAGTCACCCTCCAGGGTGTCAGTCTATGACCCCGGGGACCTGTGAACGTTTAAGGAGCACAATCTCTCCTGATGTGAGCAGATTTAGGCGATTTCTTCCTCGAGAGAGAGAGAAAGAGAGCGCAGCGAGGAATCCCTCAGCTGGACCACCTTTGCAAGAGCGCACTCCCTGATCAGCGAGGTGGGATGGAGGGGAGAGAGGGGGGGGGGCATTTAAAACCAAGGCGCCACAATGATAGTGGTTCAGGTGAACGCCTGCAGCTTGGAGCTGCGCTTTGGGCTAGCGAGAGTGCAACCTGCCCTCTCTGCTCCGGGTGACGGGCGCGGTGCTCCATCAGCCCTGTGAGATAATCTAGAGACCTGGGCGGTGGAGCTCTCTCTCTCACACACACAGACACACATTCTGTGACAAGTGAAATAACTTTGACTACCTTACAGTTTGAGATGGAGAAAGATCCTGACAGTGTACAATGGTCTGCATTAACTAGCCATCTCTGATACTTTGTGGGCAATGTTTCCCATTGGTGACTTTGAGAGACTTGAACGTCTGATTGACACAATCTGGAGACAGGTTATCCAGGCTGCGGCACGGCTGTCATTGCATGCACTGGTAGACTTACAGGTAGGAAGTGAAGGTGCTGAGGTTAGCAGGGATCGAGTCCAGGCCCAGATCGGAGCAGTCCACCCGCAGCAGGACGCCATCCTCTTCGCAGTGACAGGGGTTCGGGCAGCCGCTGTTCCTGGGCTGGCCGCCGGAAGGGAAGCCCCAGGGCAGCGGCAGTAGGAGCAAGGAGAGCCGGAGCAGCAGTCCCCTCATGGCTGGATGCAGTCGGAGGGAGTAGGAGGGCCTGGAGATTCGAGTTTGCAGGTGGAGGGGGTGGCGAGGAGGCACTTGGATCTGTCACTCTGCTCAGTGCCAGTGCCACATTCCTGGCCAGCTGCAGCAGCAACTCCAGCTTTGCAAGTTGCGGCGGTCCCTTTAAATAATCAGTCCCGCCTCCCCCGGGGTGTCCCCGCCCACTGGTGTGTACACCCTCCTAAAGGGCGGGGCACCACCGTCCCGCCTCCTATCCTCCAATCACCTGCGAGACTCCCGGGGGAAGAACCGCGAGACAGGGTGTCTCTCCAGGGTACCTGTCAATCATCTCCCCAGAGCAACGAGCCCAGTGCAAATTGCAAAGCCCAGCGCCCCGGACTGCCCCGTCCAGAAAATAAAAACCACCCCCAGGCTGAAACCTGACTGCTCAGGAGAGGCAGGTTCACAATGCAAGTGCAAAGCAGCATTCGACATCTAACAAAAACCTTCAAACTAGAAACCACCTCCAGATTCTGGAACATAAACAGAAACTGCTGGAGAAACTCAGTAGGTCACCGGACTCGAACATTAACTCTGCTTTTCTCTCCACTGATGCTGCCAGACCTGCTGAATTTCTCCAGCAATTTTTGTTTTCGTTTAAGATCTGCAGCATCCGCAGTTCTTTGTTTTATATTGTCCGGATTATAGAAATCGTTTAAAGTACGAACACAACAGGCTCTTAATCTACGGCAAGAAGGCAGCTCGCCAGCAACGAGGGCAACTAGGAACGGGCAATAAATTATGGCCAGCCAGCGACGCCCACATTCTAAAATAAAACAGAACCCCCAAACACCTCAAATAAGGACGCGAATATAAAATAATAACTCTGACAATAGCGTTAACATAGCAGTCTCATTTCTATTTGCAAAATCATACATTTATGATATCAGAGCTTGCTCATCAGGACGAAGCTTCACTAGGTGGGTCCTGTGATTGATATGGGGGATTCCACCTCCAAAGGCAATATCCTATAGCCTGCAGAGCCACTAAATGTATCAAACCTAGGTAGGACAATCTGAAAGTCAACCTCAGTGGATATTAACTGGAAAAACAAAAAACTTTGCCAAACCTATCAAAGGATTTCAACATTTAAGGAGGACAGTTCATTTTTTAAAATGTTATTAGATTACCTATAGTGTGGAAACAGGCCCTTAGATAAGCAACTCCACTGCTTCCACCCATCCCCTTCAATACTAGCAGCATTCTCTTCTGTTGTTTGTTGTCCAGGTGAGGATTGTCATCTTAAACTGCTGTAATCTATGTGACACAGGGGCACCCACAATGCTGCCAAGAAGAAGGCTCCAGGATTTTCCCCCAGGGCCAAGGAAGGAGCACTCCGGGAAGTGGTATCTCATGGAAAGGCAGATAAAGGTGATGGTGTTCTCATGTGTCTGCGTCCTTATCCTGCTATATGGTAGAGGTCATGGTTTGGAAAGTGCTGTCTTGGTGTATTATTTCGGTGCATTTTGATGCCACTGGGCATAAGCTGTGGTGGGACTGAATGCTGAATGTTAGACAGGTACCAACCAAGTGGGCTGCTTTGTCCTGGAAAGTATTGAGCTTCTTGAATGTTTTTGGAGCTGGACTAATCCAAACAATTGGTGAACATTCAATCATACTCCTGACTTCTCCCTTGTAGGTGGTTGATCCTCTGAGGAGATAATAGGTTGGTTGCTTCCTGCTTCAGGCATGGATGGAAAATTTCCTTTTCCTGTGTAGGGAGAGTAGGTTTGCAGGTGAGGACAAAGGCAGCCATCAAATGAGGTCAAGATTCACAAGATAAAAACAGAAAATGCTGTAAATATTCTGCAGTTCTGGCAGCAGCTGTGAAGAGAGAATTCCTAACCTGGGAACTGGTGAGTATAGTGCTGGAAATGCACAGCAGGTCAGGCAGCATCCGAGGAGCAGGAGAATCAATATTTTGGGTATAAGTCTTTCATCAGTTTCCTGATGAAGGGCTTATGCCCAAAACGTCAATTTTCCTGCTCCTTGGATGCTGCCTGACCTGCTGTGCTTTTTCAACACTATATTCTCGACTCTGATCTCCAGCATTTGCAGTCCTCACTTTCTCTTAACCTGTGAGCTACTTTTGTAGCCACAGCTTGCTATATCTGGTAGTCCTGTGTTGTAGCTTCACTGAGCTGGCACCTCATTTTTAAGTGTTGCTCCTGGCATGTCCTTCAGTGCTCATTGAGCCAGAGGTGATCCCCTGACTTGTTAATAATGCTAGAGTGGGACAAGTAATGGGCCATGAGGTTTTAGACTGTACTTAAATGCACAGGCCCACAGTGCCTTATCAATGCCCAATCTTAAATGGCATAGGTTTTGAATAGTACTGTTATAATATGAGGGGGGAATCCTCAATGTGAAAATGGGACTTTGTTGCTGCAACGACTGCATGGTGCTTACTCCCACTATTACCATCATCGGTGGATGCATCTGTTACAGGTAAATTGGTGGGGATGAGATCAAGTAACTTATTTCATCTTGTTTGTTCTCTCACCACCTGCTGCATGACCAGTCCAGCAGCTATGTCCTTTGTGAATCTATCCCTCATCCAGGGTACACCCTATTCACTCAACACCCTCAACACGTCCCCCAAATGGTGGTTCAAATGGAGCAGCACTGACTTGGTGGAGAGGCTGGATGGGGGAGAGGAGGTGCTAGAGCAATAGGAGATTTCTTTAGGTTAGACCTAATATCAAAAGACTTCATAGGATTCAGAATCAATGTTAAGGACTCCCGGGGCAACTCCCTTCTGGTTGTATACCACAGTGTGACCACCTCTGGGACAAGCCATATCCAGGGATGGTGATGGTGGTGGTTGTGAGACTATGTGTAAGGTATGGTTCTGTGAGAATGACAATGTCAGACTATTGGTTAACTATTCTGTGAGCCAGCTGTCCCAATTTTAATAATGTTAAAACTATTAAATCTTAACAAGAAGGACTTTGTAGTGTCTATGTTCAGAGGGGCAGAGGGTCTCTAGCAATTTCTATTTATGCTTTTGTTTCAGGTTGCTTGGTCAGTGATCTGACTCATTCCTTTTATCAATCCTTTAGCAGTTAGGTACAACTGAGGTTTGTTTTGCCCTAGAGGATTTAAGAGTCAACCACATTGCAGTGGGCCTGGAGTCACATGTAGGCTAGAGCAGATTGGGTATCCTGGACATTAGAATCCAGAGTGTGGTGCTGGAAAATGCAGCATCCAGGATGATTAGATTGGAGAGTATGGTGTGTCTCTACCCTGGAGCTCCTCAGCCACGTCCTGAAACACACACTCGCCATACCTCCTTTCTCAGTGCCTGCCTACCCGAACCAACTGATCCCACGTGGCCTCCAGACTACATTCAGACCAACAGAATTTGGATCTGAACAGGGCAATCAGGACCTACAACAAATTCAAAATCTCCAGAAAGGGTTCCAGATCCTCCACTCCACACTTGCAGCCATGCGCCGCCATCTAACCTCTCTAAACCCCTCTTATGCTGCTGGGCCTGCTGTGCTTTTCCAGCACCACACTCCCCTCGAGCCTTAGCCTGGCTCTCTGAACTACCAGTCCATCGAAAATACCAGTCTCCTGTGAAGCAGTATCACAACGAGTTATGCAATTCCACACTTGATGTCAAACATAACAGGCTCGTTTCATTTTGCTGAGCATTCTTCCGTCAAAGCGAATGGGGAACATGGCACACAGCAGCTTGAGAAAGAGGGAGGGGTGACCTGTGTAAGGAGTGACAGGACGGACTGAGAACCGCTGTTTATTTTTCTGTATCGGTTTGCAAGCGAGGACAAAGGCAGCGGTCCGATGAGGTAAAGATTCACGAGATAAGATCAGAGTGTGCTGGAAATATTCAGCCGTTCTGGCAGCAGCTGTGCAGAGAGAAGCCGAGCTAACGTTTCAAGTCGAATATGGTTCTTCTGAAGTGACGGAGGTCCATGTCAAGCGTCCAGTTTTTGATCCCGGAGAGCAAAACACCGTGAAACGGTGCACCCTTGAAAAACACACACCACTCCAACTGAACTGAGCCAATAGTTCTTCATAAATCTCCGCAAAACCGCAACCTCCCTAAACTTAAAATGAACATAGCACAAACCAGAAAAAGAAGTGTGGATCATACAGCATGAAGAAAAAAATCCCAGCAGGGTACCCACCTCCCGCCCTCGGAGGCCACCTAAACAAAACCTATAACTTTCCTAAGTTTGCTCTTGCTTCTTTTATGCCCCGCCAGCATCAGCGAGAGCAACCTGGAACATGGGGAGTGCCGGTGTGTAACGGGGCATATTGTTTCTCTCCGACATCTCGAGGTCCAGATCCTTTCATTCAAAATAAAACATAACCGTTCCGCTTGAATACAGTTTATTCTAGGGCTGGGGTGGGGGCTTGGTGGAGTTTCTGAGAACAAATACCTTTTCTAGAGACTGGGAAAGTTGACCAGAAGTTCCACAGAGATCTGAAGCCCTTGCCATTGGTCTCAGCATTACAAGATACCAACACCCGCAAATAATCTTCTCACAGCGCAACAGTGCAGCATTAACTAGATTGGCAACTAGAATATTTTATATTGTACAACGCAACCACAATAAGACAAAGTTAAAAATCACACAACACTGGGTCGTCAACCACCTGATGAAGGAACAGCATCCAAAAGCCAGTGCTTCCAAATCAACCCATTGGACTATAACCTGGTGTTGTGTGATTTTTAACTTTGTACACCCCAGTCCAACACCGGCTCCTCCAAATCACAATAATATACATTGGTGCTACGCGTTGCCAGGACTTGCTTTACATTAGACCTCGGTCATATGTGCGGTAGCGTTGCCAGGATGCAGAATTGGAGTACGTACATTCATGTTACTTAGTGCATACGATTTGAATCGTTAAAACTCGCAATAATTAGTATCAGTAAACAAAAAAAAACATAAATTACTTCTACGGTGTTGAGAATTCCAAACAAGACTCCCCCTTCTCATTAATCTTTGTTACACTAACATCTCCAGTTCCTTGTAAAACAAGCCATGATGTGGAGGTGCCGGTGTTGGAGTGCGGTGGACAAGGTCAAAAACTCGGCATCAGGTTATTTGAAATCACAAGCTTCCGAGCGCTGCTCCCTCGTCAGGGGAAGCGACGCTGTTGGACTATGACCTGGTGTCGTGTGACTTCAGACTCTGTATTAAGAATTTAAAGAGGGGGGATTGAAGTTGGGGATGATGAAATAGCACAGTGAATACGTGGAAGGTGAATGCTTGGAAGGCTGGAAAATTTCCGTTTTGTTTTGTCCGGTTGGCGTGGCTCGGTTTCTCGAAGCTGAAACTGAACGAGACGAGAGTAAACAGCGAAACTGCGAAGGGGTTCGGGAAAGCAGAACGAAAGACCAATTTTGTTTTTTTAAAAAAACCGAAAGGTGTCAGGGGACCTCTCCGCTCCGAGATGACGACTGGCTGAGAAGGAGGGAGTGTGGAGATATGGACCAAACAGTTTCGAGCCAGAGGCTGGAGGACTGAATGTCAGGTGTGAAACAGACCAGGAACCGACCCCACTCACCCATGCAATCCCAAGTGAACCACTTCAGCAAATTCGTTGCGAAACATGCCCCAAACCGTTAACATTCTCATCCTTTCCACCCCTTGTGAAGAGAGTGCTATAACGTTTCAGGACTGAAAGTGAGCTTTGGCATATCGTCCCCTAAGAGACAGCGGTTCTTTCCCAATTAAACGCTTTTTAAAAAATTGTTAAATAACTAATAGATCGACATCGAAATTAGCGCCTGCTCGTCGGATAGTTATTTCATTATCTCCCAAATCGATATTCTAAAGGATTAAATTCGTATTCGAACGCATGTAAAAAGTGGCGTCATTATTACCAAAGTCCGTAAGTCTTTTCGTGGGTGGTATTGACCTTATCAATCCTCCTCTTAACAGAAAGAGAAATTCGCACCCACAGCTATCGGCAGCTACTGATATAGTTTCAAAACAAAAAGGGGGAAAGTAGCGGTTTGTAAGCCCAAAAGTGTTACAATTTTGCATAAGTTGTCTACAAGTTTATGGCAGTACAAACTCGAATTATATCAGCTTACATATCCATATAAATGCTTATCCACCACAGGACATATCCATCAATATATACATATCCATTTCATATTCACACATTCCTGACAGTCCATGACTATTAAAGCACATATCCAACATTCTACATATCTCGCAGTACATATCCATCAAAGTGCACTTCCATTTCAGTGCATATTGCTGGAAGTAGATAGCTATTAGAGTATACCATACAGTTCCAGTTGTGCAATTGGTCAGCGCGTGGTACTTATTTGTGGGTGGCATGGTGGCACAGTGTTTAGCACTGCTGCCTCACAGCCTGGGTTCAATTCCCACCTCAGACAACTGTCTGTGTGGAGTTTGCACATTCTCCCCGTGTCTGCGTGGGTTTGCTCCGGTTTCCTCCCACAGTCCAAAAGATGTGCAGGTTAGGTGAATTAGCTATGCTAAATTGCCCACAGTGTTAGGTGTAGGGGAACGGTTTGGATGGGTTGCTCGTCGGAGGGTCGGTGTGGACTTGTTGGGCCGAAGGGCCTGGTTCCACACTGGAAGTAATCGAATTATTTTTCTGCATATCCATTTATCTAGACATCTATTCGTGTATATTCCTGTAAGTTCAATGCACTTCAATGTCGGTATATCCCTCGAGGTACGTATCTAACCACTTTCACGACAATGCATATCATCCCAGTAGATACGCGTCTTAAAATCAGACAGTCTTTCAAATTCGTGTTGAAAGTTTCTGCAATACAATGGGGAAATCAAGTTCCACCCCTCGACTGGGAGTAGACTGGAATTTAATTCTATGCAGCTCTGGTGTGATTATATCGTGACATGTGACTGGCGACCTCTCTTTCTGAATTTGAGTGAATGGGTAATTTAAAGTTCGGCAAGTTCCAATACCTTTTTTCTGGGATGTATCCAAAAGGAGCTGTCCTGTTCCAAGCGAGGAGGTCTGTTTAAAATCTCTGTAAAAGGATTTTACCAGAGTGGAACTCCTCAGAGAAAACAGTCAATTTGAACTTTCAGAAACAGCTTCGATTAATTAGGCTTCCAAAGTTGAAAAAGATGGCAGGGGAAAGGGGGGGGTCATTAAAGTGTTCGTTACTACAGTGTTTTTTTCAGGTCCAAATTGAGATGTTAAAGAAATGAAGTTTTACTGATGGAATTAGATGGCAGGGTGTCTAAAATAAATAAACATGGCAGTAGGGTCATTGCTAATTAATGAGATCTATCGGCTTCAGCTGGCTGAAGGAACACACATTGGAATCATTCCCACCTCTTTCCACGTAGACTTTCAAATTAGCCCAGTCCGTGAAATATCACAGAGTTCAGTGCTTTGTAGACTGAAATGAAAACTTCCGTCGAGACATGACAGGGCAAACACTGGTTTGTCGCTCGTTTTGGGAGGGACTTGAACAGTACCTAGATCTCACGGCAAAGGTTGAGACTATTAAGACTTGCTTGTGAGAGTGATGCGAGATCCCAGAGCCAGGTTCATTTTATTTTGGTTGGAAAACTAAAAGATTTCAAAAGTAACCATTGACATTTGGAGACGGCGCGCGGGCATCTGTTGCCAATATTGTTCAATGAGTAAAGGCAGCCCTCTCTGAACTGTTACTAAAAAGACATTATAATTGGGGTATCCACCCATTGTAATTAACAATTAAAAGATTCCCTTTGAAACAACATTGGACGTATTCTTTACAATTGCAGTAGCAGAATTTATCAACCCGTAGTTAGTATTGATTATAAATTCAAAACAAACAGGTAGGCAATGCTGCACGTCTAACCTGAGCCACCCAATCGAAGTGTTCGTCTGGTACAAGAAGCTGTTTTAAATCTATGCCTTAGACAAGGTATTTTACAACCTCAAAACTTTAACATTAAAAAGGAAACCAAGTTCAAAAATTCACCTCTCCGCCTCCCCCACAAACACTGGCTGATACATTAGAACACCCTCACAACTGAAATTGGGGGCAGTGCAGAAATTCAATTACACTCATCCTGTTTCTAGCGATTTCAGTAAAGTGTCAGACAATGCTTGTCACTCAGGCAAAGTGAAATCTGCTTTGCACTGAAACACATTAAACTTTTAAAACCAAAAAAAAAAATCACACTTAATAACGCTTTTTTAGCCCGGAGCCAATGTAGCAGTAATGATTTCCAACAATTTGACGCTTTTTCCATTCCCAACTGCGTAAAGAACTTAAAACATCCCCAAATTATTCCGAAATATCTCACTCTGTCAAAGCATGTAGCCCTTGATTCGCCATCACAGCAAAGCACTTCAATAAGAAGCACACCGAATGCAAGTTTAAGTTTCTTTTTGGCTTTACTGATGAGAAATTATAACAACCAGGTGTTGAATGCTGTACTAGTCAGCTTCAATCCCCTGCTGTTAAGGGACATTTTCACAGTTTATCAGTTAATACAGCTAAAAGAGGTGACTTTTCCCTACAGGTTGACTGATGCCCTTTGCTTTCAATGGTTTATTCCTCCTAATTATAAGGTTTCTGTAGAGCAAGATTTGCACCGGGTATAACGTTACTAGGATTAGCCATTAGTTTGTATGTGCGTCTGTGTTTTTGGAGATGTAATTTGTGCTCACCGGAGATGACACAACTGAATTTCAAGACGGGGGTCCGGCTTCAGGAAATGGATTGACAACGACCAGGAAGGAGGTAGGTGCTTGTCTGGTATTGGAATGAATTCCTGGGGTTTGGACAATGGAAAAGTCCTGCAGCATTGTGGAGAATGTTTACAGACACAAAGTCTAACTTGCCTTTACAAATCGTCAAAGAACTCCTGTGTTTTCACATGGCTTGAAGTACTGACATCACCTGGTGTGGCTCATTAACGACAGAAATTAGAAATTTAACCTCGACTGATATCTCCAAAGTCGAGCTGAAGTAGGGGCCTCCCTGAATTATGAAATAAGTTGTATCTCAAACAGCCACACACTGAAATGCTTTCTGGTTAAAATTGTTCAAAAATATTTGGTAGATATTCTAGCCATGACCGGCTCTGGCTTTGTAAATTTGATGTGATTTAAATCAATACTAGTTTTTGGCGTCTTTAGTAACATCCCAAATATATCTCAGTTTAGGATCAATGTATTCTTTAAACCATTAAGCAGATAGATAATATTGTGTTAATAAATCCCAGCAATATTTCTAGCATCATAATAACGTTTGGTAAGCTAAATCAAGATTCATTAAAGGTACACAACAGAAATGCTACCTCCTGCTTAGTCCTATTCTAAGAACTGTAATATTTGCCAAGTTTGCATCACTCCCTCAGACAACATAGACTGAGCTAGTTACGATAAGTGAAATATCACAATATTATTCTTTCCTTAATTAGGAAGCTTATACGAGTTATTTACACACTAATTGTGAAGAATAGTATGGATAATGATATTACTTGTTCAAGTGTCACTGAAATGTACAGGTGGTTTGCTGAATTAATCTGATCTGGGAATAGTGAAACTTTGAGATGTGGAATTGCCAATTAATCTCTCTTGCCTCAGTACTTAATCATTGTGTGTACTATATTCTGTAAGCCCACTCTTAGAACTTTAATGCTAGCATGTTTTTGAAGCTACAGGAATGATATATATGGCACTGTTGGATAACTCAGCTGATTTAATAAAGTAGTTGATACTAAGAAAGAAGTCATCTGCTGTAATAGCGAATAAACTGGTCTTCAAAAATAATGAGGCTGGAGTGGTTCTTTTGTGCTGACTTGGCTGATGCTCCTATCTTGCGTTGTATATCTATGTCGTATATTCTATATTTACATTGATTTCTGGTCAATGAACTGCCACATATACAAGCTTGCTTGTTCTTGCAATGCCATTGTGACCTTAATGTAATTGGGTATGGATATTTTAAGGAAACATTTTTGGTATGAATTTTTCTCTGCCTTTGAGAATGATTCCACTTGAAATGCCAAATTCATCACATTACAGGAAAAAATATTTTGAAGCCTTACATTGTATCAGGTTAAAAATCACATAACATCAGGTTATAATCCAACAGGTTTAATTGGAAGCACTAGCTTTTGGAGCGACGCTCCTTCATCGGCTGGTTGTCTGACATTGTATCAGGGCATCCATTTCTGATTACTTTGCCTTGAGGGTAGTTGTCACTGGAAGTTCCTCTCTGGAACTCATTACATATTATTTTCTATCCAAGTTAATATATATATACATCAATTATCTCCACTTGGACATCCAGGGATAATTTTCTGTCATCTTGGCACTGCATAACCAGCTGATAGTGAGATGTAACCATGTATTTCCATTGCTGTTCTTGAATAGACTCAAAAGAGTCACGTATACTTTGATTATCCCATATTGGCAGTTCATTGAATTGTTTATCACCTTGGTCCAGAGTTCACTCCATGTTGGTTGTCCTGCTATCATTAGCCTATTATTGTCAACAATGTAGAAGAATTGGGACAACCATGCAGAACTCCCTTATCTGCACTTGAACACGAATACTCTCATGCAATATATGGTGAGTGAAATCCTTGTTTCAACAGGTGCATGTTTTTCAGTATGCACAGTGGTAAAGTGTTAGAGCTTGCCCAGTATTTATCTTCAGTTTTGGATGTATGTGCCACTTTTATTAGGACATGTGAAGTTAACAGTAATTAAAATTTCCAGTGTGTGGTAGCAATGCTGTGACTGTCAGAGTGTGGAAAGTTTATTCACTTCTGAGCTTAAGTTTTCTCTTACAGTGTGCTCTCTTTGCTGAGTCTCACTGACTCAGACCAGGGGACACTGGACTTGAAACATAACTCTGTCTTCTCTCTGTCGATGCTGCCAAATCTGCTGAGTTTCTTCAGCAATTTCTATTTTTGTGAGGATGAGCACCTTGCCAAGACCTTCCCCACACCTCCTTTGCTTGCCTTTAAACAACCGCCAAACCTCAAACAGATCATTGTTCATAGCAAACTGCCCGGCCCAACTCCATACAACTCTGTCACAGTAGGCGCTGCAAGACGTTTCAGAGTGTGGACATGGGCACCAACATTACATCATGGGGATACCTCATACCATGTATGTGGCAGGTACTCATGTGACTCAGCCAACGTTGTCTATCTCATACGCTACAGGCAAGGATGCCGAGGCGAAACCGAGCAAAGGCTACGGCAATGGATGAATGGGCACCGCACAACAATCAACAGACAGGAGTGTTCCCTCTCAGTTGGGAAACACTTCAGCGATTCAGGACATAAGACCTTGGACCTTCAGTTGACCATCCTCCAAGGCGTACTTCTGGACAGGCAGCAGCGAAAAGTGGCCAAGTAGAGGCTGATAGCTAAGTTCCGTACCAATAGGGAGGGCCTCAACTGGGACCTTGGGTTCATGTGAAACTAATGGTGACCACAATTGCACTATACAGACACATACACAGACACTCACACACACGCCTACAGACACACACACTCCAACACTCGCACATGTATCCTCTCACAGATTTAGACCACTTTACACGTATATACACTCTCACAGACACACTCAACCCCCCACCCCTGACACACTTTTACACACACATGCATCTTCTCGTAGACTTAGACACTTTACACTCTCACACACACACATATATATACACTCTCTCTTGCACTCACAACTCCCCACCCTAGGCAGACACACACACGCACTCCTATACACCCACAGACACACGATATACAGATACTCACATGGACACTCTCACACACTCCCACACTCACTCATGCATCCTCTCACAGACTTAAACACTTTGCACTCTTACACACACACATATACATTCTCTCACAGACACTCATAACCGCCCACCCCAGACACACACACACTTTCTCACATACACGCATGCATCCTCTCACAGAGTTAGACACTTTGCACTCACACACATACACTCTCTCTCACCCTCATAACCCCCCACCCCAGACACAGATACACACACATACGTTTGTGGGGTGAATTTGTACTTGCAGAGTTACATTGTACTTTGCTCAAAAACTGCATGAATCTGTTAACTCACTTTTTAGATTAGAATCAGTCTAAACATTATGGCATAGACAGGGAACACAGGGGGCTAACACCTTCAACATCTTATCTGGCTGACACCAATTGTTACAGTTAACCTGAGAATGTAACTTTTTAAAAAGTTTTGTGATTTACATGTGGAAGAAACAAAACTATCATGATCATTCTAACAGATGAGAGACTCAACAAACAATCAAGGTATTTTTCAATGTATAATTTCAGTTACATCACGCTGTAAACTTTTGCCATAAATTCTGTGTCTTACAATTGTGTCCTCCACAACCACTTGATGAAGGAGCAGCGCTCTGAAAGCTAGTGCTTCCCATTAAACCTGTTGGACTATAACCTGGTGCTGTGTGATTTTTAACTTTGTACACCCCAGTCCAACACCGGCATCTCCCAATCATGTTTTTGTTCCAGTTGCGAAGCTGAGGCATTAGGTAAAAACAATGACTGCAGATGCTGGAAACCAGATTCTGGATTAGTGGTGCTGGAAGAGCACAGCAATTCAGGCAGCATCCGAGGACAGGCAAAATCGACGTTTCGGGCAAAAGCCCTTCATCAGGAATAAAGGCAGAGAGCCTGAAGCATGGAGAGATAAGCTAGAGGAGGGTGGGAGTGGGGA
>NC_057728.1:47863581-47870352 GCF_004010195.1 Chiloscyllium plagiosum
AAAAGGAGATAGGCAGGTAGGACAAGTCCGGACAAGTCATGGGGACAGTGCTGAGCTGGAAGTTTGGAATTAGGATGAGGTGGGGGAAGGGGAAATGAGGAAACTGTTAAAATCCACATTGATGCCCTGGGGTTGAAGTGTTCCGTGGCGGAAGATGAGGCGTTCTTCCTCCAGGCGTCTGGTGGTGAGGGAGCGGCGGTGGAGGAGGCCCAGCACCTCCATATCCTCGGCAGAGTGGGAGGGGGAGTTGAAATGTTGAGCCACTGGGCGATTTGGTTGTTTGGTGCGGGTGTCTCGGAGATGTTCCCTAAAGCGCTCTGCTAGGAGGCGTCCAGTCTCCCCAATGTAGAGGAGACCGCATCGGGAGCAACGGATGCAATAGATGATATTAGTGGATGTGCAGGTAAAACTTTGATGGATGTGGAAAGCTCCTTTGGGGCCTTGGATGGAGGTGAGGGAGGAGGTGTGGGCGCAGGTTTTACAGTTCCTGCGGTGGCAGGGGAAAGTGCCAGGATGGGAGGGTGGGTCGTAGGGGGGCGTGGACCTGACCAGGTAGTCACGGAGGGAACGGTCTTTGCGGAAGGCGGAGAGGGGTGGGGAGGGAAATATATCCCTGGTGGTGGGGTCTGTTTGGAGGTGGCGGAAATGTCGGCGGATGATTTGGTTTATGCGAAGGTTGGTAGGGTGGAAGGTGAGCACCAGGGGCGTTCTTTTCGCAACAAGGACAGAACAAGGACAGGTTATGAGGGCTTTTGCCCGAAACGTCGATTTTGCCTGTCCTCGGATGCTGCCTGAATTGCTGTGCTCTTCCAGCACCACTAATCCAGAAGCTGAGGCATTAGACCACACTTGCCATGTACTTTATCCTGTTCCAAGTACTTGTATGCACTGCCTGCTCACAGCTGTGGTTCATATTTTCTGTTATCTTTGAGGAGACTACCAATGTCTGGCCTTTCCCCTTAACAAGTAGATTCTTTTGGAAACAAAATACTCATACTGTTTCCAACAGGACATACTGGGAATGCTCAGAAAGTCAGGCAGCATCTGTGGAGATTAACAGATTAACCATTAACTCTGGTCCTCCTCAGAGATGATGCCTGACCTCAGTTTTCCAGATCTTTTTGAAATTGTGAACATTAGAATCAATGCAATATTAGCTCCAAGATTCGATCAGTTCTTCTGGGAAATTGCAACCTTTGCCTTCAAAAACTGGTCAATTGTTTCTTTTACGCTTTTATTCTTAGGTTCAAGTTAGTGGATTCTAAATTTGATCTTGACTCTTAGGTGACCTTCCAGCATTGTGCAAAGTTTGGATTGCTCTTTCGAGTCTGCTTCTGGCAGTCCAACAGCTTTACTGTGATGAGGATTTTCATTGCCAATTGCTATCTTTATTTCGATTGAATGCTTGTTGGATCCTGTGACTGCAAGGTATAAAAATCATAATTCCATATGCAGTTGAAATATTGGAATTCATAAGGATGTTATGACCTTTCAGTTCATAGCCTGATGTTTGTTGCTATGAATCATTATTTCTTGCTTCTAAGAATTCACTTTCCCAGGGCTTCTCCCTTTAAACTATATTTTCTTTAACAACTTTTCTTTGAGGAAAGACAATGCCTGCAACACTGGACTTCTTCCATAACCTGAGCTCTGTGGTTGCAGTACAGACTCTCGGTATCTCCGTGGGAATCTCTTCCCAAGCAACTCTGTTCAGTCAGAAAACATAATGGCTTTGCAGAGTTGCAGCCTGATTTAGATTGATATTTTAGAGACTGATTAATTGTACTAGAACGCTTTTATTCTTTCTGGTTCATTGCCATTCCACAAAAAGTCCCAATTGAAATACCTACTCTTTTGGAACATTGATTTTTGAGGGTAATATTTGCATCCACTACTAAATCACATTGCTATTGCTTCTTCTAATTGCTTTCAAAGTAGTCACACACTTAACATTTGGCTTCTCCTGCTGTCCAGGATGTTGCACATGTGATCTCTATCACTGTGTTAGAACATCCCTGCTAACATGTTATGCACATCTGCATTACTGTCACCATCTGGTGTTATTGTTTTTAACTCAAAGGTACTAAACACTGTAATAATGATTGTGTAAACTAATTGAAGACTTAAGTTTGCTGTATGCATACACCAGCTGACTGAAACATGTTCAAGTAATGGATTGCATGCTGATGTTCATCAATTCCTGTGATATATCATAAACTATTTACATGTTCAGTCATATGGTATTCAGTATTGAAATAATTAACAGAATATTTCAACAGATAGTACTTCACAATTAACAGTAAAATCTTGATTAATTATCCACTAATATTGGAGCCATTCTAAAGCTTACAGTCAACAAAGGGTTAAAGTACAGATGGCAGAAGAGAGTGATGGCAACTCACCTTTTCTTGCTCATGGGAAGCGGCAATTGCTGGTTTTGCTGACATTTTCAACTCCTTCATAATTGCCAAGAAGCCATTTTACTGTCAACTACATTTGTGTGGGTCTGGAATCACATGGAGACTAGACCAGGATGGTAAATTTCCTTCCCGAAAGAACATTAGTGAACTAGGTAGGTTTGTACAGCAATTGACATGGTTATATCATTATTAGGCTAGGTTTTAGTTCTAGATTGTTACTGAATTAAAATTTCACCACAGAGAACAAGTCTCATGCCTCAGAACAAGTCTGGAGTTTTGAATTATTAGTCCAGTGATTTTCCCATTTATTCCAGTTGCATTATGTTAAGTATATTTGGAAAATGACTACCTAGGAAGTATTTGTCACAAATTGCTGGGAAAGTAACAAGAAGTTCTAATCCAGTATATTTTGTAGTACAGCAGGAAAAACATCAGGTAAGCCCATACTTCATGAGCCAGCCAGAGTTTAGACCCAGGCAAATAAAACTGGAGTTATATATTTGATTTGCACAGAAATGAAAACAAGAGTACAATCAAGGATAGAAATTAGTCAGGGAGAGCAAAAGCAAAAAAAAATCTATAGTATCTCACATATTAATTTTCTTACAAAGGAATGATAAATCCATTAAAAAAACTATCAGAACCAGAGAGACTGTTCAGCAATAATTACTCTTTATCATGCCATTAAAATCTCAGTTACTTTTGAATAAGCTAGATTGACTGAGAAGTAGTGAGCAGTCTGCAAGAAAATAAACAACTTGTGAGGTCTTGGTTTTTTTAAAAATTTGAACAATAGAAGCACCCTGAATGGATGTGGCTGACCTTCCACAGAACCAGGGATCTTAGGTTTAGATTTCAGCAGTTGCTGTCGCGTCTTTAAAAGATGGAAGTTATTTTTACCCTCTCTTGGTTACAACCAAAAGTTGGGGATTCTTTGCCTGCTTCTGGAGATGCATGTGAGATAATCTGTTTTCTAAATTTGTCTTTTGCCAAAAGTGTTTTTATGGCATGTTAGTATATTGGAACAGTAAGTGTCTTTGCTTTAAATCTGGTAGTTTGACCAATTGAATTGCATCTGGAACTTAGATTTACTTTTAAAATAAGAAAAAGGTAGAATCTAGACTTTCTTAATATTTTGAAGGGGTTTGATCTGGCCCACAACAAAATTTTAAAGCCATTTTTAGTACAGTATTTATGGTTAAGTGCAGCAGGTTCTTGCTGCTGCATTTGTTTAATTGCTGAGTCTGTTGGTGAGGACTGGAGCAGCACCTCTTTGGTTGAGGACCAGGATTTCTCTGACAGCAACCTCTGAATTTCTGCATTCAAATGTGCAAGTGGGGACATCAGAAGATGCTGTGAGATTCTCTCCAGTGTAACATCAGTGCTGAAAGCCTCACTCTTATTCTCATGGTAAATTCTGGAAGAATGTAAATTTCTATAACTTAACAGCAGAAGTTTCACTGAAAAGATGCATTAAGTTATTTTAGCATTTAACCGAAATGAATTCAAATTCTCACCTTAATCAATATCACAGACTGGAATGAAATCTCAAGGTGAAGATTATTTTAGAAAGAAGCAACCATGGTGTATGTATATGTAGTTAGTGGTGCTGTTGGTCGGGTGATCCGGAGGACAGAGATTGGGAGCAGTCTAGAACCAGCGATAGAGGTGTGAGCACCATCAATAAAGTGTTCCTATTCAGATTGACCATTTATCCACTGGGTATATAATTCCTTGTTCCAAAGCAAGTACCAACATAACAACTGGCAATGAAATTGGCACTTGGCCCATGAACTGTATTATAAACGGTGCTTTGTTTTTGTCCAGAGGAGATGTCGTCCTGACTTTGGAAATGGCATGGGATTAAGGAGGTAACATCAAGGGGAACGGACACGAGGGGACTTATGCCATGGTCGATGCTCGGAAAGCAGGTACTCACTGGGGAGGAGGCCAAGAAAGTAGTTGTGAGAGATGTCTGACCAATGGCTAAAGAGGAGAGTACACACCAAGATCTAATGAAGTCGTAGTGGAGAGTTATCACGAGGGGACACAGGCTGCAAATGGCTATTACACTCGAGTGGTGGGAAAGTCCCTATCAGCGGAAAAACAAAATGTCAGGCAGAATTGGACTGATGGGACTGTTTGATGAAGAGACAGAGAAACCTATAGAGAAGGTGTTCCAAAAGCAATGTGAAGTGCTAGGAAATTGTACCCAAGCCACTGGTATGGAAATTGTACCCAAGCCACCCAAGTCATGGAATATTTCTATTTTCATAAATGGGTAAAGGAGAGTCCATTATCAAATTTGTGGCCAGTTTAAAGAGATGCATAGAACATTGCGAATTCGGAAAGCTGCCTTGTGGATCCAACTGAAAGGGAGAGGCATCACTTTTGTATGTACATTACAGCCTGGAAGCCGTCACCTGCACTGAACAGTGGGTCATCTTGGGCTTGGTATCAAGGAGTGCTTGATAAAGGAGAAACCTGGATTTAAAGGCAGTTTTCTAAATTGCTACCTTGATGTGTTGGCTGCCAGCCAAGTGTTATGGACCAGGCCAGACCCCCTTAAAACATCTCAAGACTCTAACCTGATTGGATTCTGGGTAATCCAAGTTGGAGGACAGGAAAAATTTCTGGCTATAAGAGCTGCTCCTTTTTGTTTTTGAGGTATTTTAGGTGCTGGAGGTGATTTCCTCGAATTCCAGAGCAGCAATTACGATTTTATATGCTGTTGCATTGTTTTGGAACTTTGGAAAAAAAAAAGTCAAAACAACAGCACTTTAAAAGGGAGAAGAGCAGACAAAGGAAGCACAAGGTGAGGTCAGTGCAGGAGAGAGAGAGAGAACCTGCACAGTTACTGCCTTTGCTGTTTGAATTCGTGTATCGCTGGACATCGGAGTGCATCTGGGAAAATTAACAAACAGTGAAATTCACAACTAATCTTGGAGGAACTGTTGGGCGAAGTTCACAGCACAGAATCAGGTAAGTTAATTGTTGTTTTAAGTCTGTCCAAAAGAAAGGCTGCAGTAGTGAGTATAGTGGATTCTTTCTTGATTATATGCGAATCTTATCAGATCGAGTGGATTGGTTGGAGAGACATAGAACCGATGAGGAATTTGCAACAGTGTGTGATGGATGGCAGTTATAGGAAGGGGGGAAAGTCTCAGATACAGTCACATAAATGGGTTAACTCCAGGAAGGGTAAGAGAGATAGGCAGCTAATGCAGGAGTCTTTTGTGGATATACTCATTTCCAAATGCTGTTTTGGAAAATGTAGGGTCTGATGGATTCTCAGGGAAATGTAGCATAAACAGCCAAGTTTCTGGCATTGAGACTAGCTCTAATGCAACGAGGGGTACGTCAGCTCCCAAGAGATCAATTGTGTTAGGGGATTCTGTAGTCAGAGATACAGACAGACGTTTCTGTGGCCAGCAGAGAAAAAGCAGAATTGTGTGTTGTTTCCCTAGTGCCAGGATCAAGGATGTCTCAGAGAGGGTGCAGAATGTTCTCACGGCGGAGAGGGGCCAGCAGGAGGTCATTGTCCACATTGGAACCAATGACATTGGAACGGAAAAGGTTGAGATTCTGAAGGGAGATTACAGAGAGTTAGGCAGAAATTTAAAAAGGAGGTCCTCGAGAGTAGTAATGTCTGGATTTCTCCAGGTGCTACGAGCTAATGAGGGCAGGAATAGGAGGATAGAGCAGATGAATGCATGGCTGAGGAGCTGGTGTATGGGAGAAGGATTCACATTTTTGGATCATTGGAATATCTTTTGGGGTAGAAGTGACCTGTACAAGAAGGACGGATTGCATCTAAATTGTAAGGGGGCTAATATACTGGCAGGGAAATTTCCTAGAACTGCTTGGGAGGATTTAAACTAGTAAGGTGGGGGGGTGGGACCCAGGGAGATAGTGAGGAAAGAGATCGATCTGAGACGGGTACAGCTGCGAACAGAAGTGAGTCAAACAGTCAGGGCAGGCAGGGACAAGGTAGGACGAATAAATTAAACTGCATTTATTTCAATGCAAGGGGCCTAACAGGGAAGGTAGATGGTTAGGAACATGGGACTGAGATATCATAGCAATTACAGAAACATGGCTCAGGGATGGGCAGGGCTAGCAGCTTAATATTCCAGGATACAAATGCTACAGGAAGGATAGAAAGGGAGGCAAGAGAGGAGAGGGAGTGGCATTTTTGATAAGGGATAGCATTACAGCTGTGCGGAGGGAGGATATTCCTGGAAATACATCCAGGGAAGTTATTTGGGTGGAACTGAGAAATAAGAAAGGGATGATCACCTTATTGGGATTGTATTATAGACCCCTCCCCCCCAATAGTAAGAGGGAAATT
>NC_057728.1:47872519-47899283 GCF_004010195.1 Chiloscyllium plagiosum
TTATACACTTAATGGTAAGGTCCTAGGAAGTGTTGCTGAACAAAGAGACCTTGGAGTGCAGGTTCATAGCTCCTTGAAAGTGGAGTCGCAGGTAGATTGGATAGTGAAGAAGGCATTTCGTTTGCTTTCCTTTATTGGTCAGAGTATTGAGTACAGGAGTTGGGAGGTCATGTTGCGGCTGTACAGGACATTGGTTAGGCCACTATTGGAATATTGCGCGCAATTCTGGTCTCCTTCCTATCGGAAAGATGTTGTGAAACTTGAAATGGTTCAGAAAAGATTTACAAGGATGTTGCCAGGGTTGGAGGATCTGAGCTACAGGGAGCGGCTGAACAGGCTGGGGCTGTTTTTCCTGGAGTGACGGAGGCTGAGGGGTGACCTTATAGAGGTTTACAAAATTATAAGGGGCATGGATAGGATAAATAGACAAAGTCTTTTCCTTGGGGTCGAGGAGTCCAGAACTAGAGGGCATGGTTATAGGGTGCGAGGGGAAAGATATAAAAGAGACCTAAGGGGCAACTTTTTCACGCAGAGGGTGGTACGTGTATAGAATGAGCTGCCAGAGGATGTGGTGGAGGCTGGTATAATTGTAAAATTTAAGAGGCATTTGGATGGGTATATGAATAGGAAGGGTTTGGAGGGAGGAAGGGTTTGGAGGGATATGAGCCGGGTGCTGGCAGATGGGACTAGATTGGGTTGGGATATCTTGTCGGCATGGATGGGTTGGACCGAAGTGTCTGTTTCCATGCTGTACATCTCTATGACTCTATAACCTTTCTAGTTGTTTTATGCTGGTGTAAGGTGGATATTCCAGGAATGACGCAGCTGGTCAAACCACTCGGTTTTAGACAAAACAGAATTTATGTACACATGAACAAAGGGAAATGGAATTTAGAATAACATAACTGTTTGAAAACCCAACCTACACGAAAACACAACTTAACAAAGAGCTGTGCTGACTTCCTGCAACATCCCATAAACACCCCCTTGGTAGAAAAGGAAAAATCAAACACAGGTTCTTATAGAAGAGGGATGAGAGAGAGAGAGAGAGATGATCAGCATGGAGCTGTTTCTTTGGGACCCAAAACTAGAAAAAAAAACCCTGAACTGGGAGAACTGGCAACTCTCCTTTCCCCGATTTTCCTGCTCCTTGGATGCTGCCTGACATGCTGTGCTTTTCCAGCACTACTCTAATCTTGGCTCCCCTTTCATTGCATGGGTGTTTTAAAAAAAAACTTAAAAGCCTTTTCAAATAGATATTTCCAGACATGTCAGATTCCTTTGCCTTTATGATCAGTCCAAGAAAATCAAGGATAACATAACCTTGTTAAAGCAGCATCATCATAGCACAAGCAACCCCGTTCGCTGACAACACCCGGGTGAATCAAGTAGTGGGAACTTGACAGAGTGCAAGACCAATCATAGAATGCTGTGAATGTGGCAAGAATGGCTAAAAGGAGTCAATATGTTGGCTTTGATAATTCCAGTTTGGCAGGAGTGAGTGAGTGGGTCATTTTGCCTGAAATTGCTAGTGCAACCTAGCAAGAGAGAGGGAATCAGAAAGAAACAACCCTGAGGACGAGGCTCAAGGTACAGGCTGTCAGCAGGGAGTAGACACTGAGTCAGCTGGCTTTATGAAAGAAGCAGAAGGCCCAGGATCAGCAGAGCTTTGCTCAAACATTCCGTCAGTACAAGATGAAACTGATCGTTTCTGGGTTCTTCCCATAGTAGGGGGGGAAAGATAGCAAAATAAAAACTTCCAGACTAAGAGTGCTTGGTTGAAACTCCTGGAGGTTATCAAATGATTGAGAACTCTCTAAATTATGTGAATGGTCAAGAGAAAAGACCTTACAGTTTCCAGTCCAGTATTGAGAAGAAGCAGTTACAGTTTGGATAGGGAAGGAAGATTTCTTTGGAGTTTTGAATAACTGTAAAGCAATGGTGTTGGGGACTAAATGGGATTCTGTTTTTTTCTGTGTTTTGAAATCTTTCAATCTGTATTACATTTAAATCATTTTGGCTTATTTTGTTTTTCTTGAGTGATAAACTTTTGTTTTATAAAAAAACATGTCTTTCATGTTTGCCTTGCTTTTGTAAATATTTCTGAGCATGTAGATATGTTGGCTGCAATGCTTATATAATCCTTATTATCGATGTAAGTATGTTTATTAATGTGAGATTTTAAAATAAAGGGGGAGAGGTGTTATGTATAAAGTGGGGGTAGGCTCCTTTTTTAGAGAGTTGGTCAGGTGACCCCGAGGGGCAGAACTTCGGGGCGGTCGAGGTGTGAGCATTGTTAGTAAAGTATTCCTGTTCAGATTTGTCATTTTTCTTCCTGGTATATAATTTGTAGTTCCAAGAGAAACATCAACATAATACATATCCTTTAAAATAATGCAAATTATAACAAAATAAATAAGCATGCCTTGTTAAGTACTGAGGGACTACTAGACAGTTGGTGTTATCTAGAACATTAATCTAAAGACATGTCTACCATCACTAGTCATAAAAAAGCCCAACGTGCAGAATGCTTTATCAATATCATCCCACCAAATTTTCTGACTAACCACAGATATGACAAAACCATTTTAGCAACATGGATTGATTTTAATAGTAAACACTGACGCACATACAGTTAGACGACAACCAAGCAGATAGAATGATCAAAAAGTGTTGTCACACACTATTTTTCAGTTTGCTATTTTACTAGGAAAGGTTAAAGTAAACCTGATAATGTTGTATGAATGCATTGACATCATATGCTCATGGATGGTGTCTTATTACTGACTTCTTATTTACAAATCTGAAATGCAGTAGGTGACATCTGGATTCCCAGTTCGGCACATGTGGATAGTCACTCATGTATTAAATGACACTGCTCTGAATGCAAGGCAGAAAAATCAGATTAAAAAACTGTACCCTACACTCACTCACTCACTCACTCACTCACTCACTCACTTCTGGAATACTATGTGCAGTTCTGGTCTCCCTGTTAGAGGAAGGATATTGTTAAACTGGAGAGAATTCAGAAAAGATTTACCAGGATGTTGCCAGGAATGGAGGATTGGATATAAAAATAGGTTGGATAGGCTGGAACATTTGTTTCACTGGAGTTTCGGAGGTTGAGGGGTGGCTTTATAGAAGTTCGTAAAATCATGAGGGGCATAGATAGGGTGAAGAACAAAGATCTTTTCCCTAAGCTAAGGGAGTTCAAAACTAGGAGCATTTTTTAATGTGTGAGAAGAAAGTTTTTAAAAGAAAGTGTAAAAAGATTGTCCCTCAGAGTGTTGTGCAATTAACTGACGAGGAAGCGGTAGATGCAGGTACAATTACAAAATTTAAAAGAAATTTGGATAAGTGCATGAACAGGAAAGGTTTAGTATAGAAGTTGTAAAATCATGAGGGGCATGGATAGGGTGAAGAACAAAGATCTTTTCCCTAAGGTAAGGGAGTTCAAAACTAGGAGCATTTTTTAATGTGAGAAGAAAGTTTTTAAAAGAAAGTGTAAAAAGATTGTCCCTCAGAATGTTGTGCAATTAACTGACGAGGAAGCAGTAGATGCAGGTACAATTACAAAATTTAAAAGAAATTTGGATAAGTGCATGAACAGGAAAGGTTTGGAGGGAAATGGGCCAAATTCAGGCAGGTGGGACTAGTTCAGTTTTGTAACATGGTTGGCATGGACTAGTTGGACTGAAGGGTCTGTTTCCATGCTGTATGACTCTATGACTCAATCTGATAAAGGAAGATTTTTCCACTCAATAAAATAGAAAGTATCCTTCAGATTCCTTGGGTGGAATGTTTCTTTGCCTGGAGCAGTCTCAGCAAAGATTAGAAAGTTAGGAAAATATATATCAAGGATGAAAAAAATGGAATCTCGGTGTCAAGGTAGAAAGTCCTGAATTTCCATGTATGAATGCAGTGAGTAAATACGCAACTTCCAATATTTCTCTCCTTCCCATAAATGGATAGTTGTAGGAAGACAAGAGCAAACCCCTCCAAAATAAAATAAGATTCTGGAGATCTGAAACAAGAACAGAAAGTGCTGGAGAAACTCAGCGGGTCTGGCAGTGCTTGTGAAGTGAAAAGCAGAGTTGATGTTTCGAGTCCAGTGGCCCTTTATCAGAATTGAAACATTTGGGAAAATGTGGTACTAATGCTGATGGAGGGGTGGGAGAAAAAGAATGAGGCAAACAAGTGGAGACTGTGATGCCCAGAGAGAGAGAGCGTAAGGGAACCAGTTAAATGAATTGCTGATAGTAAGCTGACAGTGAGTAAATTCTGAATGGGTGCTACTGGGAAATGAGAGTATTTGAAAGTAGTTGCAGCCTATACAGAAGAGAACTTGGGGATGTGGGGGTGGGTAACAAACATGGAGGAAGGTGTTCACGCACTGAAATTGTTAAACTCAATGTTGAGTCCTGGGGGCTATAAGATACCGAAGTGGAAGAGGTGATGTTCCTTTAGTTTGTGTTGAGCTCCCTGGAGCACTGCAGCAGGCACAAGACAGAAATGTTGGCCGGGGAACACAGCGGAGTGTTGAAGCAGAAGGCAACTAGAAGCCCACGGTCATTCTTGCAGATAAAATGCAAAACAGTAACCCAGTCTGCACTTTGTCTCCCCAGTGTGGAGGAGATCGCATTGTGAATAGTGAATATAGTACTCTGTGTTGAGTGAAGTGCAGGTAAATCACTGCTTCACCTGGAAGGTGTTTCTGGAGTCTTGGAGACTGAGGAGGGAGAAGGTAAATGGACAAGTGTTGCAATTGCATGGAAGGGCCGTGTAGGTGTAGGGAGATGTTGGGAGTGGAGGAAGGAGTAAACAAAGGTATCCTGGAGGGAATGGTCCCTGAAGAAGGCTGACCAGAAGGTAATATGTGTCTCATGGTGGCATCATGCTGGAAGTGGTGGAAATGGTGGCATTGGATTTGGATGCTATTGGGTTGGAAAGTGAGGACAAGGATGACCCTATCATTGTTGTGGGAGGGAAGAGAAGTGCAAGAAATGGGACGGATACAGCTGAAGGCCCTCTAACACCTCCAAACATGGCTAATGACACCAGTACAAGTCCTCAGACTGTCAGAGAATGCAAAGACAACTTCCTTCATGTTTCCACTAAGGCCATGCTGGAACAGACCAATTGCCTCTGTAAGATCATGTTCTGATACCAGAACCACTCGAGCGACACCTTGTGAGAAAGAATGGGCTGTAACATGGTAGCATGCTGTGACCTTCCCAACTGGAGCTGACAAAACAGCATCCTGGATGCAGAGGCAATGGGGGATTGACAGCAATCCTCTGAGGACGATAAGGGTCAGGATCAGAAAGTTGTCTAGAGGACAAGATGGTATCCAAGAAGGTGCAACATAGTAATACATCGTGAGTGCAAGACAACAGGGAGAACATAATTGAAACCTGCTTCCAGGATAAATGAGCAGGGTTTTGATTTCCTTTAATTGTTTCACATTCTGTTTGCTATATGGCAGGTCTCCCTTCCTTATGCAAAGAACACATAGACCTTTATATTTTGGAGTCTTGAACTATTCTGTTGCTGAATAAATGTTTTGTTCTTCATCTGAATGTATGCTCAATATCTTCAGTTGATCCCAGTTTCAAATATCTGCATTACATGTTCTACTATCTGCTAGGGTAAAGCAGCAGTCAGTGAAACAGTGCCAAGATTGGTTAGCTTCTAAGGTCTCAGTCGGCATATGATATCCAAGTGTTGTGTCACAGAATCATAGGATAATTTTTTATAATTATGTGTTATCCTTGCCACCTCTGTGCCCTTACAGGATGCCCTTTAACTCACAGTCGATGCTGGTCATCAAGCACTTATCTATTCTAGTCCCATTTTCCATCACTTGGCCGATAGCCTTGAATGCTATTTGATAGACATCAGATTGATAGGAATCCTGAGGCATCTCCTTTTCACTCTAAAATCTAACAGGACTAGACAGGGCAGATGCAGGGAGGATGTTCCTGATGGTGGGTAAGTTCAGAAACAGGGGTCACAACCTGAGGATTCTGGGTAGACCATTTAGAACAGAGATCAGGAGATATTTCTTCACCCTAAGAGTGGTGGGCCTGTCTCATTCATTACCGCAGGAAGTAGTTGATGCCAGAACATTGAATGTATTCAAGAGGCAGCTAGATATACATTTGGGGTGAATGAGAGCAAAGGTTACAGAGAGAAAGTAGAAATAGGTTCTTGAATTGGATGATCAACAATGATCGTGATGAATAGCAGAGCAGGCTTGAAGGGCTGGATGGCTTCCTCCTGCTCCTATCTTCTACGTTTCTATGTTTCTTTCATCAGTTAGCCGTCAATATTTCAGTGTGTGTAAACTACTAAGTTGCTTTGAAATGCTTGAGCATCCTGGAGAATAGCACTGAACCTGTGAGAGACAACGCTTTGGGCAGCTTTGCCTGGTGGACCTATGTACCTTGATAGAGAAGAACATATGAACTGTTTATCACACATCACCAACCTTGTATCACAATGCACTCAAAAGCCAATGAAAAGAATGAACCTTTTCCCCCTGAGATTTATATAATCATCAGTGATTTCATACTCTCTCTCACAAGCTGGTTATAAATATAAAATACATGTGGAAACCCGATCCAAGCAAAATGACTGCACATTGTGCCTAGTCTTGATGTGGCCCACATTAATTACAATGCCTTGGCTCAAGGAGCCCTGTTGTCTGATGCTATCTAGAGTCAAGGAGTCATTGCTTCAAGTGATGGTAGTGCTTGGCCATTGTGATATCTTTCATTCTTTGGATGTCTGAAAAGGTTGCTCTCCTCTCCCATGGGTGTGATTTCACCAGGATTGAAAATATCAAAGATAGTTTAGAGTGGTGCTGGAAAATCACAGCAGATCAGGCTGCATCCAAGAAGCAGAAAAATCAACGTTTCAGTCAAAACCCCTTCATTAGGAATGAGCCAGGGAGCCTCCAGGGTGGAGAGATAAATGGGAGGGAGGTGGGGCTGGGGAGAAGGTAGCTAAGAGTACAATAGGTGGATGTTGGTGGGGATGAAGGTGATAGGTCAGAGAGGAGGGTGCAGCGGATGGGTGAGAAGGATGATTGGCAGGTGGGACAGGTCATGAGGATGGTGCTGAGCTGGCAGGTTGGAACTGGGGTAAGGTGGGGGGGAGGGGAAATGAGGAAACTGGTGAAGTCCACATTGATTCCCTGGGGTTGAAGTGTTCCGAGGCGGAAAATGAGGCATTCTTCCTCCAGGTGTCAGGTGGTGGTGGAGGAAACCCAGGACCTGCGTGTCCTCGGCAGAGTGGGAGGGGGAGTTGAAATATTCGGCCACGGGGCGGTGGGGTTGATTGGTGCGGGTGTCCCGGTGATGTTCCCTTAAGTGCTCTGTGAGAAGGCGTCCAGTCTCCCTAATGTAAAGGAGACCACATCGGGAGCAACAGATACAATAAATGACATTGGTGGATTGACCTGTGCTTTTCCAGCACTACTCTAATCTTGACTCTGATCTCCAGCATCTGCAGTCCTCACTTTCGCCTAACATCAAAGATACTACAGCAATCACGTTTAAAGAGTGCGAGTGAATTTTTATTTGTTTGTGATTATTTATGTGTTAATTATGTGTTATCCTTACCACCTATGTGCCCTTAGTAAGCTTTTCTTCCTTCCTCACCCTCTGATCATGCTTAAGTGCAGTCCTGATTTCCACAGCAAGTGTAGAGGGAGCCTGCTCTATAGTTAGTCCTTATACTCTGGAAGCTGTGGGTGGCCAAATTTAAGCCTAGATGGTGGGAATTTAAGCCTAGATGATCCAGACTGACAGTGTCCTGCCCTGATGCAAGATGACCCTCCTGTGCTGAAATTCTGGGATGACCGTCATGAGGGAGTTGGAGGGGCTGCGTATCTTTGGAGTATCCTGAAAGGAAGCTTCTGGAGTCCTGAGTGTAGCTGCTCCCCCACTGAGAGTATCTTCTGGCACCACCAGGTCTCCCTGAGAGGAACGAGTACCAGCAACAGAGAGAAGGTGGTGCCATTAGCCTAATCCAGTGCAGAACATCTTACATCTTCCTTCTGTACTGTTGTGCATTATATTTGACCCAGGACACAGCTCTGCCCAGCCAGGCTTGGTTTGTTGACATGTCTCCCTCCTGCCACCCTGTCAACCAGCATGTCTGGGTTATTGTCAGTCAACAGCGATGCAGTTTTTCTCTCTGAGCCAGATCCTTAGTGATGATGGTGGAACACTATCATGTAAAGTTAGCTCCTTGCTGTCTTTGAGGTGGGCTGCAGCTGGACTTTAAATATTGCACCAGCAGTGAGAGCCCTGGAAGTTCTTTGCAGGAAAATAGAGCATGTCCACCTCTCCAGCCACGTGATTCCATGAGGAGGGTGCTGTAAAGCCCGGAGACATAATGATTGAGGTGAAGTGCTGAAGAATGTGTGGGAAAGGCTGGTTCAAGCCATGGCCGACCAGATGCCATGTTTCTCACTCAACAAAACCCTTTAACACAAAATGGAAAAATACAGCCTGATGAATCTTTGGCCTATGTTTTGTGGTCAGTGGCAAAGCAAGGCAGCAGAACCAGGCCATTCTGGGACAGAGGCTGGACTCAGAATGGGATTCATTGCGGCCCAGAAACCAGAACACTTTACAGAAACCCTGGAGACCTTAAAGAAAACCCATTCTTGACAAGAAGGATTGTAAAATTGAAAGTTCTTACTTATTTTTCTGCCTTTAGACTTTTCTGTCAATCAAATAGATGATGGAGCTCTCTTGAAGCAATTTCCTTTTATTCATTTTGTAATCCAAAATGGTGCTGGATTGTGGCAACAAAACACTTTTCACTGTATTCTCCCAAAGATAGGGGACAATAAATCATTCATTCACTTGTCCTGACCTTGAAGGAAATGACCCACAAATTGATCCCTTTGCATAGTCTTTCTCTTTTCCCAAGATGGTTTAAATCTGGAACCAATATTCACGGATATCGATATTTTCTTAATCAATCTGTTCAATGCAATTACACACCTCTGGAGAAGGTGATACTTGAACATAGGCCCTTCTAGTCTAGAGGTAGGGACACTACCAATGCACCACACCAACCTTTCAAACAACGTCAGGGACATTTTGTAATTAACCTGTTTATAGCCGTTATTGCACACTTCTGTGGAAGTCAAGATTCGATCGTGATCTGTAGCAGCAGTGATGTCAGCAACAGGCAGAGCACCAATCAGATTAATGTACTCACACAACAAACCCGGAAGGTAAAAGCTGCTTAAACAGCATCACTTTTAATTCAAATTTGTGGACAGGGAATTGAATGTCTGACTAAGTAGGATTTAAAATAAGGATAAACAGATCATTAAGCAAAAAGAACATTTGTAAACAGATGGTGTACATTTTCGATGCCTGTTTTACAACTTTTTATCTGTAATCAAAAGGCTTTTGCAAATGAATAATAAAAGTACCTTGCTGACTATGAAATTATATGGAATTTTTAAATCATTATGGCGACAATTGATATTCCACAGATATTTTAAAAAACACCTTTCAGGGTCAGCGAAACTTTATAGTAGCAGCTCTGAAGTTAATTTACTTCAAAAACCAAGTAACAGTTTTCAAGGTTACTTGAAGTGGTTTTAACAGCATGAGAGTGGAAAATCTCATTGATTCATGGGTTGCACAGTGTTCAGGAAATTCCACTGAGCACTCTGTACAGATTTGTACACGCACTGACAGCAACTTTTAGATTCCCACCTTAATCTAAGCATGTCTAAATTCCTTGACTTCCTATCAGTTTCAGTGGAGCACCGATGATCTGTATTGACTGCTGCACCATCTTTGCCACAGCAAAATCAGGGCCTTGACTCCAATATCTTCCTGTTACATTTCATTCCATTGGACATTGTTTACAATCTGAACCAACAGGGTAGGGCTGGCAAAGTCAGTGAGGTGCTTTTGTTATTCATTTGCAAAACTCTTTTGATTACTGATAAAAAGTTGTAAAACAGGCATTGAAAATATACACCATCTGTTTATAAACGTTCAGTACAAAGCAAGTACTGTCCTCCCAAGTTTCTATTTCCAAGCGTTAACAATATGATCTTTGTTGAGAAAAAGTTTACTCCTAAGGTTTATTACAAAACGCAGCTAATCAAAAGAACTTTAACTATATCCCAACTTAATCACACGCAAACACACACAAACATTTAAGAATATAGATTATGAAAGATACTTATTAATATGACAAGCAGTGTTTCAACCTGCCGCAGGTCTTTAATTTTCATTTATTTATTGGATTTGTGAAGTATGTCACTTGGAATTAGAATAGCAACACCAATAATTTTTATATTCCTTATTTTACAAATGGACTACACTTTAAAATATATAAAATATATTATTTTGTTGCCCATCCTTTGGATGTGACTTTAATCTGGGTTGCTGAACTGTTAAAACAATCAATGTATTCAGTTTTAACCCATGACTTGGAACTTAACAGACCTGAAATACTGAACTAATTTTGCTGCATTAGTGCTGCCACCTACTGTGAAAGGAGCATATTGATAGTAAACTTATGAATAACCAGCCACTTCTCAATGTTGGAACCTGAAATTGAAGTGGAAATTACAGATGCTCAGCGTGTCTACTAATATGTGAAAAATGCAAACATAGATGTGCATCCTTTGTAAGATTATCGAATCCTTTCAATTAGTAAAAAAAAAGGCCATTGGCAGCAAATGCTTTGCAATGTCCTGATATAGTAAAAGGTGCTGTAAAAATTAAAATCTTCCCTTTTCTGGGAAAAGAGAAGGGTAGTTGGACTAACTTGTGGCTCTTTCAGAGAGCTAGCACAATGACAATGGATCAAATGGCCCCCATTAGAGCTGCATGATTCGCTGATTGAACTTTGAACTTTGTGCATCAGAAGAAATGAATTGGAAGATGGAAGAACAATAAGTTTGATTAAGATAAAAGTGGGAAATGCTGGAAATACTCAGCAGGTCAGTCAGCATCAATGGAAATTTAAACTGAATTCATGCTTCAGGTTGATGACCATTGATAAAGTGAATCAAAATCATACTAATGAGTTAATTCTTGGATGAACAGGCTCAAAAAAAGACAGAAAGAGATGAAAAAGTGTAAGACATGCAAAATGCTACCTTTCAAAAAAGAAATTAGAAAAAGTTATAGGTGTGTAGTAATTGCCTCCGATTGTGAAAGCAATGAAGTAGAAGATGGATGGAGAAACAGGCAGAAAAATAGGCAAAGCAACCAAAGTCAAGCTAATAAAACCAGAATTTCACCTGCACTGCTAAGGGTGAAGGAGACAACAGTTCCCTTAAGTTGCTCCCGAAATGGATAGATGCTGGTTTGGGTTTTCTTACTGCTATTCTTTTCACCAATGCCATTGGCGAGACCAACACTTGGAGTCATAGAGCATGGAAACAGGCCCCTCGGTCCAACCTGTCCACGCCGACCAGATAACCCAACCCAATCTAGTCCCACCTGCCAGCACCCAGCCCATATCCCTCCAAGCCCTTCCTATTCATATACCCATCCAAATGCCTCTTAAATGTTGCAATTGTACCAGTCTCCACCACATCCTCTGGCAGCTCATTCCATACACGTACCACCCTCTACGTGAAAACGTTGCCACTTAGTTCTCTTTTATATCTTTCCCCTCTCACCCTAAACCTATGCCGTCTAGTTTTGGATTCCCCGACCCCAGGGAAAAGACTTTGCCTATTTACCCTATCCATGCCCCTCATAATTTTGTAAACCTCTATAAGGTCACCCCTCAGCCTCCAATGCTCCAGGGAAAACAGCCCCAGCCTGTTCAGCCTCTCCCTATAGCTCAGATCCTCCAACCCTGGCAACATCCTTGTAAATCTTTTCTGAACCCTTTCAAGTCTCACGACATCTTTCCGATAGGAAGGAGACCAGAATTGCACACGTTGGTAATTACCCTTGAGAAGGTGATCGTGAACCATTTTCTTAAACCACTGTGTTCCATTTGGTGTAGGTACAGCTAGGGTACTCTAAGGATGGGAATTCCAGCATTTTGACCCAATTAAAAGTGAAGTAATGGAGTTCCAAATCAGGTTGGAATCAGGTTCTTTGGAGGGAAACTTGACGTTGTTGTGTTCTCATGCATCTGCTTTCTTTTCCTTTAAGGCGATGAAGAATTCGAGTTTGAAAAGTTCTATTGAAGGATCCTTGGTAGTTTGTTGCAGTGCATCATGTGAAAGCATCACTGTCACTCTGCATTGTAGTGGTGTGAGTAAACGATAACATTATGGATGAGATGCTGAGCAAACTGAGCTTCTTGATTGTTGGAGCTGCACTTATTCAGGTATTTGGAAAGTTTTCATCACCCTCCTGACTAGTGCTTTGTACGTGGTGGCCAGTGGGGAGAAAGGAGGTGAGCTATTCACTGCTGCTGTGTATTCACAATATTTTCTGTTTAGACATAAAACATAGACCTGTACAATACTAGAAATGGGCCCTTTAATGCCAAATTAAATGAATCCCTCGGTCCATATCCTTCCATTCCTTGTGTTTTCATGTTTTAACCTAATAGTCCCTTAAATGACTTTATTGTATCTGCCTCTATCACCATTCCTGGCAATACATTCCAGACACCTACCAGTTTCTGTGAAAAAAAACTTGCTCCACACATCTCCTTTGAACTTTCTCCCTCTCACCTTTAGAAGCATGCCTCTAGTTTTAGACATTTCAGCTCTGGGAAAAAGATTCTGACCGTCAACCCTATCGATGCATCTCATAATTTTATAGACTTCTATCAAGTCTCCCCTCAGCCTCCGCCACTCCACAGAAAACAACCCAAGATTTTCTAGTCTTTCCTTATAGCTCATATCCTCTAATCCAGGCAGCATTCTGGTAAACCTCTTCTGCACCCTCACATACTTCCTGTAATGTGATGACCAGAATTGAACACTATATTCTAATTTGTGGCCGAACTAAAGTTTTATAAAGCTGCAACATGACATCCTGACTCGTGTACTCAATTTCCTGACCAGTAAAGTCAAGCATGACATGTACCTTCTTTACCACCCTTTCTACTTGCATGGCCACTTTCAGGGAGCTCAACCCCTTCCCACTGATCAATCACAGTAATCTCCCATCTGCATCCACCTATCTCTTTCCTACCTACCCCCCCGCCAGCCCCACCCATCACCCTATATTTATTTCTGGGCTCCACCCACCCTCAGTTCTGACAAAGGGTTTCAGCCCGTAATGTTGACTTTCCTGCTCTCCGGATGCTGTCTGACTTGCTCTGCTCTTCTAGCTTCACATCTACTGACTCTGAATTCCAACATCTGCAGTCCTTACTGTCTCATAGTCACTTTCAGGGAGCTATGACCTGAACGCCAAGATCCCTCTGTACATCAATGCTGTTCAGGGTCCTGCCATGAACTGTATACTTTTCCTTAATATTTAATCTCCTGAAGTGTTAGTAGATTTGCAGATGACACCAAAATTGGAGGTGTAGTGAACAGCAAAGAGGGTTACCTCAGATTACAACAGGATCTGGACCAGATGGGCCAATGGGCTGAGAAGTGGCAGATGGAGTTTAATTCAGATAAATGCGAGCTGCTGCATTTTGGGAAAGCAAATACTAGCAGGATTTATACACTTAATGGTAAGGTCCTAGGGAGTGTTGCTGAACAAAGAGACCTTGCAGTGCAGGTTCATAGCTCCTTGAAAGTGGAGTTGCAGGTAGATAGGATAGTGAAGAAGGTGCTTGGTATGCTTTCCTTTATTAGTCAGAGTATTGAGTACAGAAGTTGGGAAGTCATGTTGCGGCTGTACCGGACAGTGGTTAGGGCACTGTTGGAATATTGCGTGCAATTCTGGTCTCCTTCCTATCGGAAAGATGCGTGAAACATGAAAGGGTTCAAAAAAGATTTACAAGGATGTTGCCTAGGTTGGAGGATTTGAGCTATAGGGAGAGGCTTAATGGGCATTTGGATGGGTATATGAATAGGAAGGGTTTGGAGGGATATGAGCCGGGTGCTGGTAGGTGGGACTAGATTGGGTTGGAATATGTGGTTGGCATGGACGGGTTGGACCGAAGGGTCTGTTTCCATGCTGTACATCTCTATGACTCTATCTCACACTTACCCGGATTAAACTCCATCTGACGTTTCTCCACCCAATTCTACAACTGATCTATATCTATTATCCTTTGACAACCTTCTACACTATCCGCCATTCCACCAATCTTTGTTTTGTCTGCAAACTTACTAACCCATCCCTCTATATTTTCATCCAAGTCATTTACATATATCACAAACAGGAGAAGTCCCAGTCCAGATCCAAGCAGAGCACCACTAGTCACGATCTCCAGCCTGAAAATGCCCTTCCACCACTACCCTCTGGCCTTCGATGGGCAAGCCAATTCTGATTTCATGTGGCCAAGTCACTGTGGTTCCCATGCATCTTAATCTTCTGGATGAGCCTACCCCGTGGTACCTGGTCAAAAGCCTTACTAAAATCCATGTAGACAACATCCACTGTTCTACCCTAATCGAACACCTTTGTCACCTCCTTGAAAAATTCAGTCAAGTTAGTAAGACATAAACTGCCCTGCACAAAGCCATGCTGACTGTCCCTAATTAGGCCAGGTTTTTTTAAATGCGTGTAAATCCTATCTTTAAGAATTGTATCCAATAGCTTCCTAGGCGAAAGTGAGGACTGCAGATGCTGGAGATCAGAATTTAGATGAGAGTGGTGCTGGAAAAGCACAGCAGGTCAGGCAGCATCCAAGGAGTAGGAAAATCGATGTTTCGGGCGAAAGTCCTTCATCAGGAGGTGCTTTTCCAGCACCACTCTAATCTAGACTCCAATAGCTTCCTGACCACCGATGTGAGACTCTCCAGTCTATAATTTCCTGGATTGTCCCTACTTCCCTTTTTGAATCGAGAAACAAAATAAGCTACTTGCCAGTCCTCTGGGATCTCTTCAGTGGCTGATGAGGATATAAAGATCTGTTTCTGTTGTGATATATATTTTACAGCATTCTGTGGATAGATAGAGAGAAGTTTATTCTGAAGAAAATATTTGCTGCAAAATAATTATTCTTGTGAATACTTGAATTTTATTCATTTATTTCAGCAAGCGTGAGATACTGCATATTCCCTCCAGCAGCAATATTATTATTTTCCTGCAAGTGGAATGAATATGTTGACACTGCTTGTTTTGTCCTGTATTATATTTCCTCCTAGTCAGTCATACACAGATGTAAAGGCCATTTGCCTGGCTTGCACTAGACCCACATATTGTGCAAACGAATGCTTTATTCTGTTTGGTATAGGATAATGTAAATGAGCTTCACTCAAGTTTCGAATTAGAATCCCTACAGTGTGGAAACAGGCCCTTCATTTCAACAAGTCCACACCGACCCCCCGAAGAGTAACCCACCCAAACCCATTCCCCTACATTTGCCCTTGACTAATGCACCCAACTTACACATCCCTGAACAACATGGGCAATCTAGGTATAGCCAATTCACCTAATCTACACATCTTTGGATTGTGGGAGGAAACCAGAGCACCTGGAGGAAACCCACGCAGATGTGGGGCGAATGTGCAAACTCCATACAGACAGTCGCCCGAGGCTGGAATCGATCCCAGGTCCCTGGCAGCAGTGCTAACCACTGAGCCACCTTGCCACCCAAGATTGAAGGAGGCCAGGGCTTGGCAAGAGTCAAAGCCAACAAATCTCACCATAGTCCGCATTGCTCAGAACCCCATAAGATTCTGCCCTTTGAATCTGTCTTCACATCACAGAATGTAACTAATATCTCAAACATATTTGTGAATCAGGAAGTGAAAGGGAGGCAGTAACATAGAACAATTACACTGACTTGAAACTGTTACTGGAACTGAAAGTTGACAAATCTCCAAGGCTGTGTGAACTTCATTCTGGGGTTTAAAAGAAATTGCTGCTGAAACAGTAGATTCAAAAGTTTGATTTTTCCAATGGTTCTCAGGTTCTGGAAAGGTCTTATCAGATTGGAATAAGACCCTTCTAGTCAAGAAAAAGCTGTGGTGGTGACAAGTGCAGAAAATGGGAAACTGTAGGACAGTTAGCTTACGTTCTGTGGTAAAGAAAATGCTGAAATATTTTAGTAAGGAGAATATAGCAGGGCACTTAGTACATCTCAGGGCAATCAGGCAGAGTCAAAATGGTTTTGTGAAAGATGAATCTTGCTTGACTAATATATTGGAAGGTTTTTTTGGAGAAATTTACAATGTGAATAAAGGGGAAGCTATAGATGTAATCTAATCTAATCTAAAAACATTACAGTGTGGAAACAGGCCCTTCGGCCCAACAAGTCCACACCGACCCGCCGAAGCGCAACCCACCCATACCCCTATATTTACCCCTTACCTAACACTATGGGCAATTTAGCATGGCCAATTCACCTTACCTGCACATCTTTGGACTGTGGGAGGAAATCGGAGCACCCGGAGGAAACCCATGCAGACACGGGGAGAACGTGCAAACTCCACACAGTCAGTCGCCTGAGGCAGGAATTGAACCCGGGTCTCTGGCGCTGTGAGGCAGCAGTGCTGCCCACTGCCACCGTGCCGCCCAGATGTGTTGTACTTAAATTTCCACAAGCATTTGATAAGGTGTCACATTAAAAATTACTATGTAAAGTAGGAGCCTTTAGTACAGGAGATAACAGAATAGCCTAGATAGAGAATTAGTTCAAAGACTGAACATAAGTGGGCTATTAACTCTCTGCAAGATGTGATGTGTGGGCTGCTACAAAGACAGTGCTGGATCCTAAACTATTAATCATTTATATGTACCTCTTAGATGAAGGGACCAAATATATGATTGCTAAATTAACAATTTGTGGAATGATAGGTTCAACAGTCATTTGAAAAGAGGCCATACGGATTCTGCAAAAGGCATATAAATAGTCTAAATGGGTTGATGCAATGTAGAAAAATCTGAACCTCTCCACTTGGTCAAGATAGTCATAGAATCATACAACATGGAAACAGACCCTTCAGTCCAATTTATCCATGCCGACCAGATTTCCTAAACTAATCATGTCTCATTTGTCAGCACTTGCCCCAAATCTCCCCAAACCCTTCATAATTATATACCCATCCAGATACGTTTTAAACGTTGTGTTGTACCAGCCTCCACTAGTTCCTCTAGCAGCTGATTCCAATACATGCACCACTCTCTGCGTTAAAAAGCTGCCCCGTAGGTACCTTTTAAATCCTGCCCCCCTCACCCTAAACCTATACCCTCACCCTGAACTCTCCCACTTCAAGGAAAAGACATTGTCTATTTACCCCGTCCATACCCCTCATGATTTTATAAACTTCTGTAGGGTCACCCCTCAGCCTCCAATGCTCCAAGGAAAACAGCCCCAATCAATTCAGCCTCTCCCTGTAGCTCAAATTCTCCAATCCTGGTAATATTCTTGTAAATCTTTTCTGAACCCTTCCAAGTTTCACAACATCCTTCCTATAGGACGGAGACCAGAATTGCAGACAGTATTCCAAATATGGCCTAACCAATTACTGTACTGCTGCAACATGACCTCCCAACTCCTATATTCAATGCTCTGACTAATAATGATCAGCATACCAATTGCCTCCTTCGCTATCCTATCTACCTGCGACTCCAATTTCAAGAAACTATGAACCTGCACTCCAAGGTCTCTTTATTCAGCAATACTCACCAGGACCTTACCCTAAGTGTATAAGTCTTGCCCTGATTTGCCTTTCCAAAATGCAGCACCTCACATTTATTGAAATTAAACTCCATCATCCACTCCTCGGACAATTGGCCCATCTGATCAAGATCTGGTTGTACTCTGAGGTAACATTCTTCGCTGTCTACAGCACCTCCAATTTTGGTGTCATCTGCAAACTTACGAACTATACCTCCTATGTTCACATCCAAATCACTTGTATAAATGATGAAAAGCACTGGATCTAGCACCGATCTTTCTGGCACTCCACTGGTCACAGGCCTCCAGTCTGAAAGGCAACCCTCCAGCACCACTCTCTGTCTTCTGCCTTTGAGCCAATTCTGTATCCAAATGGCCAGTTCTCCTTCTATATTCCATGTAATTTAAGATCTCACAAGTAATTAGGGTTATTGCAATGGGAATAAGTGAGGGATGTTTTGCTAGCATTGTGTAGAGCACTGATCAGACCATGTTTGGAATGCTGAGTACAGTTTTGGACTCATTATTTAAGAAAGTATATTTTTACATTTTACCTGAGAAGAGTGTGCCTATATTTGTGCCCCACTGTTACACAAGCAATCGTAAAATGTCTAATATCTCAATTAGACAACCAAGGTGACAACTAATTTGCCTAACTAACTTCTATTTAGGACAAACAGAATTGACACCAGATTTCATTATTGACGGAAAATTATTCTAACACATTTAGTTTTAAGACAAAAGAACAGATTCCTAAGCTTATACTATGCAACTAACCCATTTTAAAATGCCTCAACAACACACCCACTCACAATTAAGACAGGCAAAAGTCAGAAGCTGTGACATAGATATTAGGGTTGGAATATAATATAGGGATCAAAATTCTGAAGGTAAAATGTTGGGAATCACAAGGGTGGTTTCAATTGTCTCAAACAGATTAGTTTGACATTTAGCACTGATGATATGCTGTTGTCTGTAAAATAATAGTTAATGCAGTTGACTTTGGACTTTTCTTATCAGAACTACTTCTTTTAAGCTTTTTTTTCCTTCTTGGCTTTTCATCTGTGGAGAGACAGAGGGGAAGAAAGAGATGCTTTTGATTTGGAGGTTCTGGATCTCTCTGGCTCTCCTGCATTTACAGTAAACTGTTGCTCAACCATCCAATGGCTATCATCGGCAGTCTTCTCTTTACTCGTTGACTTATGGTGCCGCTCTGACTCACTACTTTCAAAAGTAGCGTTGGCTTGCATAACTAAAAATGTTCACCACTTGCTTTTTCCAAGTTGCAAAACTCTCCTAGCAATTCAGCAATATAACACAGTTTGATTCCTATTTAAATTTATAGTAAAAAAAGGAAAAACATATGATCCCTTACATGCTTCCACCATGAAAGAGATGAAATCATTTTTTAAAATGTGTTTCATCAATAGAATAACAAAACAGTATGCAATGCAACAGAAGAAAAATACATTCATTCAACCACGTCTGTTCTTTATACAAAATTTAATTAATGTTTTGTTGCCCAGACAGAATCCATATTCAGTATCATTGAGCAGGTTATTGTTGAGCAAGTGCCATTTGATAGCATTATTGATGGTCACTTCTATCACTTTGCTGATGATCATGGATATACTGATGCGGTAGTAATTGACCAAACTTAGATTTGTCCTGCTTTTTGTGCATGTGACATAGGTAGGCAATTTTTCACATTATTGGGAAGTTGATAGATTTTGTAGCTTTACTTGAACAGCTTGGCTAGAAGCATGGCTAGTCCAGGAATACCAGTCTTCAGTTCTATTACTGGAATATAATTAGGACCCATTTTGTAAATGGCCTGTAGTCTTTGCAAATATCCAGTGATTTCAGCCATTTCTTAATATCATGTGGAGTCAATGAATTGATTTGAGTCTGGCATCTGTGATGTTGGGATCTCAGGAAGAGGCCTTGGTGAATCATCCACTCAACACTTCTGACTGAAGATGGCTACAAATGCTTCAGCCTTATATTTTGTATTGATTGAGCTCCTCATCATTGAGGATGGAGATATTTGTGGAAATTGTTTAATTTCCCAACACTACTCACAGCTGGACCTGTCAGGTTTGCAGAGCTTAGGTCTGATCTATGGATAGTGGGTCACTTAATATTGATGCACAAGCAGGAGAGGCAATGAGATGTCTCCAGTGAATGAGGTGAGTGAGAACTGTTGATTTAACAAGACACATGCAACAGTGAGAGTTTCATTCATAAGCATTGGTGAGATGTGTGCACAGTGGCAGCATTCCAGGGAGTGATAGCTCTGTCGATGTGAAGTAGCAAGGAGAAGATGATGGCACTGAGCCTTTGGGAGCACAGAATGTGATTGTCTTTCTTCCTGCAATGTCAAGCATCTTGTTTCTTCTTGGACCCAGGCTGCAATGTGCGTCTAGGCTTCATGTACGGTAATCTAAAAAAAAAAGTACTGCCCTCCTTTCCAATCCCCATCCACCAAGGTTTCTGGATCCCTTTGCACAAAGTTGGAAATGAGCTTTCCTTTCTTCTCCAGAGGGAATAAGCCTGTAAGAACCCAACAATGTTTGGAAATGAAGTACTGGTCATACTGAAGTGCTATTTGGAAGAATTCAACAGCACTCAGACCAATAAGTGCCATTTGCAAATTTTGCTAGTTTTTCCTTCTGGACTTGGCTATATACTGAATGTAAGAGTGTGATTACCACTGTGTGAGGAGTCATTCCTTGCTTGTAAATTCTGAAGTGGATAAGCAATACATGGGTGCTTTGGAGAGAGTGCAGAGAAGGTTTACGAGGATGTTGCCTGGTATGGAAGGTGCTAGCTATGAAGCGAGGTTGAGTAGGTTAGGATTATTTTCAATAGAAAAAAGGAGATTGAGGGGAGACCTGATTGAGGTCTACAAAATCATGAAGGGTATAGACAGGGTAGATGGAGATAAGCGTGTTCCCAGGGTGAAGGATTTAATAACGAGAGGTCACACTTTCAAGGTGAGAGGTGAAAAGTTTAAGAGGGTTACACAGAGGGTGGTAAGGCGCCTGGAATGCGTTGGTAGTAGAGGCAGGCACAGTAGATTCATTTAAGATGCACAACTAGGTGGGGAGCAGAGGGGATACAAATGCTTAGGAATTAGGCGACAGGTTTAGACTGTCGATTTGGTTTGGCTTAGGCTTGGAGGGCCGAAGGGCCTGTTCCTGGGCTGTAAAGTTTCTTTGTTCTTTGTTCTTCTTGGTGGTCTCGCCAGTAATGGCCATGATCTATGAAAGAATAGTTAAAAACATCACCTCACCATGATTCAGTTTTTTAGTTGCAGCTCCCTCAGCTAAAATATGCGGTCAGAATATTTATGGTTTTGCATGTTTTTATCTGTAGTCACAGAAAGGATAATATAATTTCAAGAGAAAGAAGAATTTAAGTATACACTTATTCCATTACAATTGCACTATAGTCATCCTCAAACCCATTAAGTTGACACAGGGCAGCCGTGTGTATTTAGATGCATCAATAAAGTTAATGGAAAATGTCCCAGTGGTCATTAGCAGGATGTAGACTGGAGTAAACAAACCAAGTAAACATGAAAAACAATTACCAAATGGCAGCTAAGTTGATCATTGCTAACATTTACTGGAATTGACAAGATTCTTGTTGTTAGTAATTCATGGAGTATAAATGTCATATTAATTAACAATTGCTTTCTAAATTCTGATTATTTCTCCTCAATTTGTTTTTCTCCTTTCTTCAGTCAACAATTTGTGCTGCACTAATTTGAGTTGCTACCGGATGATAATTGACCTGATTTGCAGGTATGTTTATTTTATAGATGAAAGTCTGCTGGCCCCACTGATCTGACTATAAATTCTAACTGCATGCTCACTGCCAATCTTTTTTAATATCAAGTCCATTTTTAAAAAATAAATAAAATCTACTTTGTTTGACCTATATAACTTTTCTTTTTTTTTGTCATTTTTAAAAGCTTGTTAGATTTTTATCATTCACTATTTCGGATCATTTCACCAGTATAACACATGCACCTGGCTGTCAGCCACTGCAGCCTTGATAGACCAGGATATCTTCATATAAAAAAGATGGAGCATCCATAGTCTATTTACAGATGACCACTGCTAGCACCTTATGGTATTTACCACCTCTACCAATATGTGGTACTGAGTAAAGGTTGAGGCATTTCACTGCCATTAATTCTACTTTGGCTTTGCTTTGAATTTGGTGATTAGTGCTAGAGAATACACCACTATACAGTATGTGCAGAAGAGGCACTGTTTGCGGAAAACATGAATGTTTATTGTATAATAACCACAAGTGAAATTACATTTGATCAGTTACAATTTCTAGGACCCTAGAGAGTGACTAAAGGTACATCTCCTCCCTCTGAATGGTGGAGTAGAACGCTTTGGCTCCATTCACCGATTGTACGGTATCAGTGGAATGGGTAGAGTTAATGCAAATCTCCAGAATAGTTATCGCATACATCTCACATCAATCTTTTTTCCCTATACTTAATCAATTATGTGATCATGAGTATAACTAGATTATATCTACCAATATCCCATCTTACCTCAAGTCTTTGACTTCACAACTGCAAGCAGCCTGGATGTTTCATACTTTTCTTAGAATACAGTCTCTATAGACTTAAGAAATGTATGCCTTTCAATTGAGGATTATTGACCTTGGTTCTGGTCTATGGATTATTTCTCCGCTGGAGGATCTTTTTTTCTCTTGGATAGTCTTCGTGGAGAATTGTATTCCTTGCAGACCTTGTTCAGGTAGTTGGTAGTAGAGGCAGGCACAGTAGATTCATTTAAGATGCACAAGTAGGTGCATCTGTTTCCTTATCTGGAGGACTTCTAACGTCCTGAACGTTTTGCAGTATCCTGAATGATTAGAGCAGATATTGCCTTGTTCTTGATGTTGACCTGGTTGGCTTGGATCCCACGAAGTCACATGCAACGTATCTAATTTGACTCTATGATCAGGCTGGACATTTTCAGTCACCCATTCTGGTTGTTTAACTGGTGAAGTAAATATTTTCCAACTCTTGTAACGTTACTAAAAAAAACTGCTGTTTCTTCAGACTATCTCTGTCACTGGCATTGACTGTTCTAATTTAGAAGGCAAAGTTTCATCAAGAATTCCAACAACAATTCTATATCTTATGAATTCTAATTTTAAAGTCCCTTATTCACTATTTTCCACAATCAGTAAAAGATTATTGGGGAGCCATTTGGATACAGAACTGGCTCAAAGGTAGAAGACAGAGGATGGTGTTGGAGGGTTGTTTTTCAGACTGGAGGCCTGTGACTAGTGGAGTGCTGATTCCTCTACTTTTTATCATTTATACAAATGATTTGGATGCAAGCATAAGAGGTATAGTTAGTAAGTTTGCAGATGACACCAAAATTGGAGGTGTAGTGGACAGCGAAGAGGGTTACCTCAGATTTCCATAGGATCTTGATCAGATGGGCCAATGGGCTGAGAAGTGGCAGATGGAATTTAATTCAGATAAATGCGAGGTGCTGCATTTTGGGAAAGCAAATCTTAGCAGGACTTATACACTTAATGTTAAGGTCCTAGGGAGTGTTGCTGAACAAAGAGACCTTGCAGTGCAGGTTCATAGCTCCTTGAAAGTGGAGTCGCAGGTAGATAGGATAGTGAAGAAGGTGTTTGGTATGCTTTCCTTTATTGGTCAGAGTATTGAGTACAGGAGTTGGGAGGTCATGTTGTGGCTGTACAGGACTTTGGTTAGGCCACTGTTGGAATATTGCGTGCAATTCTGGTCTCCTTCCTATTGGAAAGATGTTGTGAAACTTGAAAGGGTTCAGAAAAGATTTACAAGGATGTTGTCAGGGTTGGAGGATTTGAGCAATAGGGAGAGGCTGAACAGGCTGGGGCTGTTTTCCCTGGGGCGTCGGAGGCTGAGAGGTGACCTTATTGAGGTTTACAAAATTATGAGGGGCACAGATAGAATAAATAGACAAAGTCTTTTCCCTGGGGTGGGGGATTCCAGAACTAGAGGGCATAGGTTTAGAGTGAGAGGGGAAAGATATAAAAGACAGCTAAGGGGCAACATTTTCATGCAGAAGGTGGTACGGGTATGGAATGAGCTGCCAGAGGAAGTGGTGGAGGCTGGTACAATTGCAACATTTAAGAGGCATTTGGATGGGTATATGGATAGGAAGGGTTTGGAGGGATATGGACCGGGTGCTGGCAGGTGGGACTAGATTGGGTTGGGATATCTGGTCGGCATGGACGGGTTGGACCGAAGGATCTGTTTCCATGCTGTACATCTCTATGACTCTATTCTGGTGGTGATGCTCAGTGCAGGAGGTGAGGACTCTCTTTTACACTCCTTTGCCTTCCTTTCCTGGTCTTTGCTCTGTTCTTCATAATGTTTTTCCCTTTTACCATTGAAATCTCTTACATTATTACCTGGATCCTTCAGTTGCTTTTACAGAACCTCCTTCACTAAGGCCCGTCTATTTGCTAAGTGTGGCTTGCTTGGTTATGAATTTTATTTTTTCTTCAATTCATGTAATTATTAAAAACTTTTACATCATTTTCAAGTGTATCTAATTCCTTTGACATTTTGTCTGTTAATAACATCATTTGCAATCAGACCCACTAAAAATAATAATACATTCACTTGCTCTGCTTCAGTCTTAGTTTTTAATTTTGAGGTAATTCTGTATTTTAAGAATCCATGAAGTCCAATTTTGTGTTCTGCATGTTTCTTTGAATCTTTAAGAAGTACCATATCTTTATTTATTTTTTTAATGTACTGATTAATCTTATTACTATAAAGCTATTTTAAATCTATTATTTCTATATTGCACTAAAGTTGCTGTTCTTTAAGCGCATATTCCTGTATATACCAATGCTGATTTAAATTGAATGATTGTAGAGCTTATTCTGTACAATACATAGTTGCAGTATTTCCTTTATTTGCCAATTTTTTAACACTGAATTTCTGACTTAAATACTCTAGAAAAATTTTAAATGATTTTACTGCTGTTTTGAAGTAATTAACTGCTTTCAATCTTTTAAGATTGAAAGCTTTGTAATACTTTTTGGCTACACTGCTTAATGGGATATCCCACATTTTTTAGGTTTCTCCTGCCTTTTCTAATGGTCAAAATGTTGTCAACCCTTTTCTTCAAGGTTTCTCTCATGTCTGCAGTGAAGATGGAGTTTGTTTTCTTCTTCTGAGCAAAATGGTTGCTTTAATGTCTTTCAAATAACAAACATTTCTTTCCACATTAACTTGTAAATAATGCTTCCTGGCTCTTGCTGAAATCACAACTTAATTACTGAGTCTTGTTTCTTTAAAATCATTTATTTTTCTGATTTTTCATTTTCTGCTAGACTATTTCATGAGATTTATTTTACTTTGTTCATTTACAGAAGCATTGTTCTTAAATAATAAGGTTTATTATATGATGGCAATGTGCACAGCTACCTTTGGTCAGGTATATTTTCTGGGAGAAAGTGAGGTCTGCAGATGCTGGAGATCAGAGCTGAAAATGTGTTGCTGGAAAACAGGCAGCATCCAGGGAACAGGAGAATCGACGTTTTGGGCATAAGCCTGAAGAAGGGCTTATGCCGAAAACGTTGATTCTCCTGTTCCCTGGATGCTGCCTGACCTGCTGCGCTTTTCCAGCAACACATTTTCAGCTATATTTTCTGGGAGCCTACCTCATACAACAATATAAATTGAATATCTTACATAAGCCAGCTCTTCTTATCCCTTATTATCACTTAGATGAACCATTAGGGGTCATAATCTTTTCGTCTTCGTTCCCCGTTTGTCCTTCCCATCTACTCGTGAAGACGTTTAAGGCTGGTTGGATAATGTTTCCAAAAAACAAAGGAAGTTCTTTAACATTCTGATTTGTGTTATGAGCTATTTAATCACAAGGACTTTCACAACCCCCTCTGAACCTCTTTTTTTTTTGTCTGCAAATCATTTTCTATCAGGGTTTGCCAAACAGTAATCAGGAAAGGGAACCTTGGACAATATCCCCATTGTTTGACTCAGCATCACTGCGAAGAATTATTATGGTCCATATTGCCAACTCGGCTTAAGCCAGGGCACAAACAGGGCATCAAAACTATTCTCCTCAGTTTGTTAAGTTACTCTCAGCCTGATAGCTCCTGAAGAAACGCCCTTCAGAAATAACCAGAGCTTCTAGGAGAGAGGGGAATAAGAAAAATTAGGTGACTCCAAATAACTAAAAACATTTCAAAAATTGAGGCAGCTGTCATTTTAAACAGTAACACATCAATCACGACAAAACTCTTCAGTGTGATATTCATTATTTCATTTCCTCACTGCAAAGAGCAATTTTATTTGTCACTCACTCATTTTTCTGTTTTCAGAAACAAAAACAGAAGTTGCTGGAAAACCTCAGCAGGTATGGCTGATTAATGCTTCGGGCCCAATGACTCTTCCTCACACCTGCCCAGTTCTGAGGAAGGCTCACTGGACCCCAAACGTTAACTCTGATTTCTTTTCACAGATGTTTCCTGAAGAAACATCTTCAGGATTCCTGAAGAAGGGCCTGTGCCCGAAACGTCGAATCTCCTGTTCCCTGGATGCTGCCTGACCTGCTGTGCTGTTCCAGCAATAAAGTTTCAACACAGATGTTTCCAGACCTATTGAGCTTTTCTAGCAACTTCTGTTTTTGTTTCTGATTTAAAGCATCTGCAGTTAGAGTCATAGAGATGTACAGCATGGAAACAGACCCTTCGGTCCAACCCGTCCATGCCGACCAGATATCCCAACCCAATCTAGTCCCACCTGCCAGCATCCGGCCCATATCCCTCCAAACCCTTCCAATTCATATACACATCCAAATGCCTCTTAAATGTTGCAATTGTACCAGCCTCCATCACATCCTCTGGCAGCTCATCCCATGCACGTACCACCTTCTGTGTGAAAAAGTTGCCACTTAGATCTCTTTTATATCTTTTCCCTCTCACCCTAACCTCTGCCCTCTAGTTCTGGACTCCCCGACCCCAAGGAAAA
>NC_057728.1:47900717-47919450 GCF_004010195.1 Chiloscyllium plagiosum
ACTTCCTCCTCTGTAATCTGGACATTTTGCAAGATGTCACCATCTAATTCCCTACAGTCAATACCTTCCATATTCTTTTCCACAGTAAATACTGATGCAAAATATTCATTTAGTATCTCCCCCATCTTCTATGGCTCCACACAACGGCCGCCTTGCTGAATTTTGAGGCTATTCTCTCCCTAGTTATCCTTTTGTCCTTAATATATTTGTAAAAACCCTTTGGATTCTCCTTAATTCTATTTGCCAAAGCTCTCTCATGTCTTTAGGTTTTTTTTTGTTTTGTTTGAACTGCTGGTGAACTTTTAAAAATCTTTGTCCCCATTTCTACATTAAATATTTCTTTTTGCTCCAGATGTTGCAGAATATTTATAATTTTACTACCTGTTATACGGAGGAAATCTTTCCTTTTTATCATTAGTTGGTTATTGCAGAAAATGCTTTCAAATCCTGTTGACCTGACGAACAGTTTGCGGCCACAAGATGTCATAACAGAGCACCATGTTCTCAGTGCATAGGTTGGGGCGGTGATGAATGTTAATTGACAGTCATACCTCAGCTACATTTATATTACATCAAGTTAGAGTAAATCCAAATGTGGTATGAGTCAAAATAAGCTCCATAATTTTGATCTTATTATGGATCAAGATTATTATCTTGAAACAAACTGTGTTAGTGTGACAATCCTATTGACCGTGCTGCTGAAAGGTGTTGGAAATTTGCAATAGAGGTCACATTTGCACAATACTTCAGTTATCTGAACAATTACCAACCTGGCAGAATCTTTTGGGTGAGGTGGGAAAGAGAATTATTAAGGATATTTGAAAACATTTGTCATAATTAAGAAGAAAGAAGTATGTTGTGTTTACATAACATCTTTCAAATGCTGAAGATGAATCAATGCACTTCATGACTATTGAAGCTGTTTGTCTGCAGCAAAATGGAACATCCATAGAGACATACAGCATGGAAACAGACCCTTCAGCCCAGGTTTCCCAAACTAAACTCAATCCATTTGCCTTCATTTGGCCTATATTCTTCTAAACCTTTCCTTTCATATGTCTCTCCAAATGTCTTTTAACTGTTGTAACTGTACTTGCATCTATCACTTCCTCTGGAAGTTCATTTCACATATGAACCATCCTCTGTGTAAAAAAAAAAAAGCTGCCCCTCAGATCTCTTTTATTTCTCCTCTCACCTAAAAATTATGCCCTCCAGTTTTGAACATAACCACCATAGGGAAATGATCTTTGCTAGTCACCTTATCTATGCCCTGTCATGATTTGATGAACCTCTATAAGGTCACCTTCAACTTCCTACATTCCAGCGAAGAATGTCCCAGCCTATCCAGCCTCTCCTTATAACTCAAAACCTCCAGTACCAATAACATCCTTGTAAATCTTTTCTGCACCCTTTCCATTTTAATAATATTCTTTCTATAGCAGGTGACCAGATTGGACACAGAATTCCAAAAGTGGCATCACCAATGTTCTGTACAATGCAACATGATGTCCTAACGCCTATATTCAATGGGATGACACCAGACGAGGTGCCACATGTAACAAATTTTGGTGATGTTTTTTAAATGGTTTTGGTTGAAAGATAACCTTTGGGCATTTCTCATTGGGAGAAACATAATCTTTCTCTGCAAATAATGTGTAACCTTTTTAGTTGCCTCTGAAATACCACATTTCTCTTTCAAGCATTAAGAGTACTGTGCTAAGCAATTTTAAACAGCAGCAACACAACTAGCTAATCTTTTTCTGAGGACTTTTCAGAACCTTTTTTAATAAACAAAATTGAAGACAATGCTTCTGTATTCTCCCTTCACTCCAACCCCAATAGAGTCATAGAGATGTACAGCATGGAAACAGACCCTTCGGTTCAACCCGTCCATGCCAACCAGATATCCCAACCCAATCTAGTCCCACCTGCCAGCACCCAGCTCATATCCCTCCAAACCCTTCCTATTCATATACCCATCTAAATGCCCATTAAATGTTGCAATTGTAGCAGCCTCTACCATTTCCTCTGACAGCTCATTCCATATCCTCTGTGTGAAAAAGTTGCCCCTTAGGGCTCTTTTATATCTTTCCCCTCTCACCCTAAACCTATGCCCTCTAGTTCTGGACTCCCTGACCCCAGGGAAAAGACTTTGCCTATTTACCCTATCCATGCCCCTCATTATTTTGTAAATCTCTATAAGGTCACCCCTCAGCCTCCGACGCTCCAGGGAAAACAGCCCCAGCCTGTTCAGCCTCTCCCTATAGCTCAAATCCTCCAACCCTGGCAATACATAAATACTTTTGAAGTATAAACCTGTATGGTTTGGAAAGATGGCTTATTGATGTCTTTAAAATAAGATTTGTTATTACAGACCATGATAGCAAATGATGGTACTGACAATATTCTGAGATAACTACAATAAATGGAAAATCGTGAAATGTTTATATTGTCAATTAACTTCAATTCAAGGAACTAACAGTACAAATCATTTACTTTAAATTATTGATCAGCATTATGTGTTAAATTGTATCCAGTGAAGGTTGCCAACAACATTGACATTACCGTGATGTCTTGTGGCACCAGGACTATTTAATAACTTGCTGGCCAAATGCCTTTTTAATTCACTCAGTGGAGCTGCAGATGGCATTGTGTCAGGTAAGTCTCCAAAGATACAGCATCTCAATTTTTCTGGAAAAGCGCTCTTTCAGCGCAGTGTACACAGCATAAAAACTTGAACAGGAGGCAACTGTCCAGAGTGCAGAATCAAACTTACTGGAAATAATTGAAACATGGCCAGCAAAAGAACAACATTGTATACAAAGTTTAATCCTCGCAAGATGGCTGATATAATTACTATTTCATCAGTCAGAGTTTACTGTAATCAACAGGGTAAATTTATTAAATTTAACCAGAATTTACAACACAATATTAACATACCAGTTATACAGAAAAATACATAGAACTGTGCCAAGGAGCGAGCACCAGTCTAGATCAGACAGGATGGCTAACATTTGTCAATGGCTCTTTCTGTCATCTTCTATTTCTTTTCTGTGTCCCAAATTTTCTTGACTTCTCAAACAGCTCAGGAATATTGGACTGGAGTCTTCCCTGGGAATCCATCCCCATTTACTAATTGCACTGGTGTGTCCCAAAGTCTCTTATTTATTTTCAGGAAAAGACCTGGAAGGGTTGATTGTTCACAAGGTCTTTTTGTCATGTAAAGATTTACATTGTTATGAAATACCCAATATATGTTAAATTCTTTTTCTTTGGGTTGAAGCTGGCCTTCAATGTCTACCACTAGCCATTAGCCTCTTGAGCTTTCACATGTACTTTCAGTTATAGATCAATCAAACTCTTCTGTCGTCTTTGCATAATTTCATATCGTGCTGCTGTTCCCTGACCAACTCCAAATTCTCAGGTAATGTTCCATCTCCAGCATCAAACTAACTCCTAAAAATTTAATTATCCATATTTATCAGATTATCGTTTACTTATGCTCAAGCTGTTATAAGGCCTATTAATGAGCTGCCCACTAAAGGTCATTTAGTCCAATTGCCCTTATTTCTTATCAGATTGTTGAAACATGGGGCTAAATTGTAGATTTGGTTTGGCTAAGTGTGAGTTGTGTCAAGATTTTTGGAGGGATTGATGCCCTAAGGTCCAACAAGATTTCTTGCTATCTCTTATCAAATGCGCCTCATTAACTGTCTACACATCCTTTGGCATTTGTTTCATACAATAATATACCCATCTTACCACATGCCATTCTGGAACAACTCATCATACACCAGGTATCACTGAAAAGCCACCTCATCAAACCATCAAAGACCTCCATACCTTTAGGAAATACCAGTAGTAATAAATTGATATGATTCCAAAAAACAGTTGATGATCCCTCATGTTACAAGCCCGTAGAATCTTATAATTTCTAAAAATAATTTGAATTCCTTGTGTCCATCTTAAAGGGATTGCACAATAAAATTTAAAATTGTAAGGCTTTTACTGAAAGAAACCAGTTAAAAGCAACATTGAGTAAATATTTGGTATGCAACTAGTATGCTAAACAACTGAAAATATATTCCCTAATATCATTAATGTGACCAGTAATATATAATTTTATATCAAATATATAAATCTATGTAAAATTTCTAATATGCTCTGCACAGGATTAAAGTCTTTAAAATCACTCCCAGATTCTAATATTCAAATCTTCCATTTTGCTAAGTCACAATATAGAGTGACCATTGAAAGATGCTTCCCTCAGATTTCTATACTAGCCGTTGGTAGTAAAACCAACTCTGGTGATTTTTCCTTCTGGTTTCCTTGGGGTAAATCCTGTTTAGAATGCCTTGGGATACATCTCTTCAACCAAAGACCATCCTCCCTCATGCATTCTGCCAGGCAGTTCACTGAAAGATAGCGCACTCCTCTTTGCTGACCAAATTAGCTATTGCCTTTTGTCTTTCTGAGAAACCTTTCACTCTTTTAGTCAAAAATGTTGGAGAGTGAAAGCTTGTCCACAATAGCCCAGCTGCTCATATTTCGGGTGTGAATATCTTGCATCTTGTTCTCAATGAATCACAACCTGTCCCCATGGCAACCAAGCCACCTAGACTTGTTGGGTAAAATTTGGACCCTATCACATGTCTCTCTTTGGTACACATTTTATCATGAATTTAAAAAAGACAGTCCAAAACAGAATCATCTTATAAAATCTTGCGTTTGTGTCGTGTCAACTGATTGTCAATTAGCCCACTTTTCTTAAATATTATAAAATGTTGTCCCCCTTTACAATTTCCTCATGAGAGAAAGATAAAAAGTGTCAATAAAAGTGTTTTGCAGGAGCCCTCAAGTTCCTTACCACCAAACAATGATCAAAAATGAATTATTATTGCATTTCATTAAAATCAATTAAAATTAACAACACAATGTACTACTACCTTTCTGTAAGTGAATATACCGAGAAACAAGATTTATCTTTCACCTTATATATCTTCAAATATTGTGAATGGGTTTATCAATGTCCCAGATTTTGTCTCAAATTTTATTTATTTATCTTACTTTTTATTTGAATGGATTAGAATTAGTTGTAAGATAAGAGAACTGACACTTTTTTCCTGTCCTTCTTCTAAGATGGTAAAATTAAAAGATTGTGAGTAACTCGTAGGTATTTACTCATATTTGTTGGTGAGTACTGCTGAGTGCCAATCTTTGTTTAATTATTTTTTCATGAGATATGAGCATCTTTTATTGCCCATTCCAATTTTGTCTTGAGAGGGTAGTGGTGGGTCACCTTCTTGTGTGAAGAAACTAGGTCCAAATTATTTGGAATTGATGCAAAAAATTGATGTGGAATTTGAAAGTTATTTTTCAGCAAATATGTTTTCCAAGCTGCTTTTTCTGTAAAAGAAAAGGGCACTAGTAGCCTGCAAGTATAACATAGAAATCTCCCTTCAAACAGTGTGAGGTTTTCAATAGGAATTATACAGACTTGAAGCAATACAATAACTTAAGGATTCTTACAATGACACGAGCACTGATATGCAAAGCCACAAACTGATAAACGAATTATTCGGTCCAAAGTCTTATTATCTTAATAGAAACAATGCTTTATCTAAACAGATTGACTAACATGGGTGCTGCCTAAATCCTAGCTTTCAATTATAAATTCAAAATAACATTTCTCAGAAACTGAATGAGCAGTTTAATTACAATAGGTGGTTCTTCTCACCTAATATGGGCTAGTGATGAAGGGTGGTCGATTACTAATTGAATAGTAATGTTTCATACCATATTTTAAATGTCCAAAACCCATTATAAATATCTCAAGATAAGTTGAATATGTTGGAATTTATTTGAGGAGATTTGTTAGATTTGGTTCCCTCCACTTTAGATTCATTCTGAACTAAAGATTTTCACATTCTCAGGGATCAAGGTAATATTTCTTTGATGCTTGATGGATCTGCTAACTCTCTTTTAAAATCTTATATATTTTGTGAATAAATTTTCACTTTTAAGTTCTTTCACAGAAATAATAATTAGTTTTCTTATCTTTAGAGGATTTATTTAGCTTTGTGCTTTATACTTTCTGTATAACTGCCAGATTACATTGTTTCTTATATGTATAATTTAAAACTTAAGTTGTTTCATCTAACCTTCTGTATCAAATACTGAGCAAACCCAACTGCTATTCCCTCGTGGTAGGGAAACATTTACTGAGTTTTAACCAAACCATTATAATATCCAGGAGAATTACAACCTAGCTACAAATTTTGACTAATAGCAAGAGAGGAATACTCTTGACTGATTTTCTTCTTTTGGTTGGGGGTTTAGTGGATACCGTGGGTCCAGGCCAAATATCCTGGAGCCTGTTTACCTCAATCTAAAGTTACAGGGAAATGGCTAATCCCACTAACTCCAGGCTTATGATTATAAAACACCACATTTGAACTGTTTCAGCAAATCCGGTGAAGTCACATTCGCATGTTGTAAGGATGGGATTTTTTGGATTTTGACAGCAATATAGCTCCAAGTCAGTTGGAATCAGCAGTTGGTGGTATCCCCATTCACCTGCTGTCTTGCCCTTCTAGGTGACAGAGGTCACGGGTTTGGAAGGTTAAAGGAGCCTTGCAGAGATGCCAAGGTGCATGTTGTCTACAATTTATATTGCGGCAACTGCTGGTGGTGGCCGGAATGAATGTTGAGGCAGTAGCTTGGCTGATGATCAAGTGAACAGCTTTCTCTTGAATGATGTTGAGCTTTTTGAGTGTTGTTGAAGCTGCATTCAGCAAGCAACTGGGAGTACTCCATCATCTTCATGACTTATATCTCACAGATGGTGATCAGGCTTTGGAGGTGAGTTATTGGACAATTCCTAGCCTTTGACCTCTTCTTGTATGCTCTGGAACACTGATCCTCTGATTGAGAAACAGAACTTCTGTAAAAGGTAAAGTGGCCATAGTCTTACCAGACATAGGATTGCTCTATCTTTATGGAGATGCAACTGGTGGTGGTTTACCTTGAGGGTCACTTCACCTCAGGTAAGGGTGGATATCCTTCATGGTAACCTCAGCTGGTGCAGCAATTGAACCCACGCTGTTGGCATTACTTACTCTGCATTGCAAACCAGCCATCCGAGCTAACCAACCCCCGTAACCTTCTGTATAAACATTTCAAAGCACTGATACTAATGGTGTTGTTTATTGTGAATTGAATGTTTAGGATAGCTTGATAGCACACAAAGTGCAATTATATCAAGACACATTAGTGGAAGTTGCTACATTCATCCCTATATGACCAATTACTTGAAGGAATCTCAGCCTGACTGAGCCAGTCATTAAAGAAACACTTATCACTTTGTGAACACTTAGTGATACACCCTGGATGTAGCAGATGGATCTTTGTGTGCTGGAGCCACTGACACGCCTACTGTGCCACAAGAGTTCCCTTTCGGATGACATGGATTCCGCCAAAGCAAGTCCTAATGTCATTCATATTAATATTTAGATGACAGAGATATGTTCTCTTGCAGCTCTTGCAGTTGTCTATTGACAGCAATTTTATATATACTTTTTATTTTGTTTCAGTGACTTTGCATTTTCTTTTCAATCCTCCATCTCAAAGTTGATAAATACAATGACAAAGTTCATAAGATATTAACTGGCAGAAGGCAGAGGGTGTGGATAATGGGGTCTTATTCAGGATGGCAGCCGATGATTAGTGGAGTTCCACAGGGATCAGTGTTGGGACCACAGCTATTCATGTTATACATTAACAATCTAGACAAAGGAACAGAGGGCATTGTTGCTAAGTTCGCCAAATAGCACAAAGCTTGGTTGAGGGACAGGCAGTGTTGAGGAAGTGGGGAGGCTAGGAGAGTAGGAAAAGAAGTGGCAGATGGAATGCAATGGGGCAAAGTGTGAGATGACACTCTTTGGGGAAAGAATAGAGGCATAGACTATTTTCTAAATGGGAAAAGGTGTTGGAAGCCTGAAGCACAAAGAGACTTGGGAGTCCTAGTTCAGAATTGTTTTAAGGTTAACATGCAGGTTCAGTTGGCAATTAGGGCTGCAAATGCAATGCTTGCATTCATTTCAAGAGGGCTAGAATATAAGAGCAGAGATGTATTGTTGAGGCTGTATTGGGCTCTGGTCAAACCCCATTTGAAATATTGTGAGCAGTTTTTGATCCCATCTCAAAGGAAGGATGTATTGACATTGGAGGCGGTCCAGAGGAGAGTATAAGAATGATCCTGGGGATGAAGGGCTTCTCATATGAGGAGTGGTTGAGAAGGATCTCAAAGAAACTTACAGAATCGTGAGAGGTCTGGATAGAGTGGACGTGGGAGAAGATGTTTCCACCAATAGAAGAGGCTTGGACCCCAGGGCATAGCCTCAGAGTGAAGGGATGACCTTTTGGAACTGAGATGAGGGACAATTTCTTCAGCCAGTCAGTGGTTAATCTATGGAACTTATTGCCACAGAAGCCATCAAAGGTTATGAGGTGAAGGCAGGAGAAGAGAGTTAAGAGACATGGCATGATTAGATGGTGGAGCAGAATTAAAAAGTATGGCGCTGGAAAAGCAAAGCAGGTCAGGCTGCATCCAAGGAGCAGGAGAGCCAATGTTTCGGGCATAAGTCTTTTATCAGGAATGTGTAGGGAAAGGAGGCTGAGAGATAAATGGGGCGTGGTGTTGGGGCCGGGGAAGGGTAGGTGGTAGGGGAATAGGCGGATGCAGGTGGGAGGTAATTCTGTAGGTCGGTGGGAACGGTGGACCTGATAGATGGGAAGGAAGGTGAACAAGTAGGACAGGTCAATAGGGCGGTACTAAGTTGGAAAGTTTGATCTGGAATAAGGTGGGGAAAGGGGAGATTTGGAAACCAGTGAAGTCAGTGTTGATGCCGCGTGGTTTTCGGGTCCTGAGGCAGAAGGTGAGGCGTCTTTCCTCCAGTTGGCAGGTGGTGGAGGAGGTCCAGGATTTGCCTGTCTTTGGAGAGTATGGGAGGGGGAGTTGAAGTAGTCGGCCACATAGTGGTTAGGTTGTTTGGTGTGTGTGTCCCAGAGATGTTCCCTGAACCACTCTGCAAGTTGGTGTCCTGTCTCCCCGATGTTGAGGAGACCACACAGTAGGTGAGGTGGGTGGATGTGCAGGAAAATCTCTGCCAGATTTGAAATGATCTTTTAGGGCCTTGGATGGAGGTGAGGGTGCAGGTTTTACACCTTATGCTGCAGCAAGGGGAGGTGTTGGGTGTGGAGGGTGGGTTCAGTGGGGGGGGGGGGGCATGGACTTAATGAGGGAGTCGTGGAAGGAATGGTCTCTCTGGAATGCAGGTAGGAGTGGACGTAATGGCCAAACCGCCTGATTGTGCTCGTATATCTTAATATGTTATAGCCTTATAATAGTTGAGGGTGGCCATTTGGGTAGAAAGACTTGCGCACACACCCCTGATTGTTGCTACACCGACCCCAGGGACTGCCACTTGACACTCCAGTCTAAACCTTCACTCCTTGTCCCTACAACTTTAGAAAACTCTCTGCAAAATTAATCAATGGGCATTGTAGTTTTTAGAATGCAAGCCATCGATCGAAATAACAAACAATAGTTTGTTTGGAGTTGGCGGGTTTATTTTGTTAATAAACACATTTGTGTGGCCTCAGAGTCCCCTAGCTCCCCCGGGGAACCCCTTTTGGTACATGGCTACAACATCCCCATCGCCGCCCAACGTGTTGCGCAATATCCAATGCAGCAAGGCGCAGCCGCCCTTTGGAAGATTTCATTTCAAGCAGTTTGCGAAGTGGGAGGGATACTTTCAATGATCTAGTCAGCAAAGCAGTGGGAGAAGCGGCATCTTAAAATTTCACTCGGGCGGCCGAGAGGTAAAAACCGGGAGAATGGTTGGAGTTAATAAATGCATCAAGTATTCCATGTTCATCTTCAACGTTTTGTTTTGGGTGAGCTGTTGTATTCTTTTTTAAATTTCATCTCATCAATTCCCGCATTGCAGAAAGTACTGTGAACCAAACTAGTTAAGATTTGTGCATGCGAAACTAACGTTTGCATTTCCCGATTTAATCATGTTTTATTTCACCCCCATCCTAATATCGAGTTGATGTAAGATGGTACCACACTGAGTCCCTTGCTTAGGAGTTACCAATTGAGACGTGAACATTTAATTGCTCGCTTCCCGTTTAACAAGCTGTACCCCCAATAATGGTTCGTTTTGTTAAATTGTGAGCTCTCAATCGTAAAATTTTTCAAAACAAAAATTGGCGGGGATTTTTTTTTCTGTGATCGCAACCAGAGATTGTGATCCCAGCATCACAAGACTTCAACTTCTGAGCTTCCTGCTCCAAACAGCCTTTCTGGCAATTTTTAATATTGTGATATCGCCCATAAATAAGTCCTGTAATATGAAGTGAAACCCACGTGTCAGTTCACAAGTTGTTGAGCTTTAAGTTCTGGAGGTTTGGCGACCCTAATTGCTGGAATTGATATTTTACATGCCATGTTCTGAGAAATTGATCAGCCGGGGCAACACAGTGGTTAGCATTGCTGCCTCATAGTACCAGGGACCCAGGTTCGATTCCATCCTCGGGTGATTGCGTGGGTTTCCTCCGGGTGCTCTGGTTTCCTCCCACAGTCCAAAGATGTGCAGGCCAGGCGAATTGGCCGTGGTAAATTGCCCATAGTATTAGGTGCATTAGTTAGAGGGAAATAGGTCCGGGTGGGTTACTCTTCCGATGGTCAGTGTGGACTTGTTGGGCCAAAGGGCCTGTTTCCACACTGTAGGGAATCTAATCTAATGTGTGGGTTTCCTTCAGGTGCTCTGATTTCCTCCCACAGTTCAAAGATGTACAGGTTAGGTGGATTGGCCATGGTACATGGGGGGGTTAGGAGGATAGCTTCGGGGTAGGTCTGGTTAGGATGCTCTTTGGAGAGTCAGTGTGGACTTGATGGATTGAATGGCCTGCTTCCACAATATAATTTCTGCAGTGCATCTTGGAGATACTGCTATTACTGGTGTTGGCGGGTGTGGATTTGGTGCCAGTCAGGCTGGGTGATTTATCCTGGATGATGTCAAGCTTCTGGTGTTTTTGGAGCTACACCCATCCAAGCAAGTGGGGAGTATTCCATCACACTCCCGACTTGTGTCTTGTAGATGGTGGAAAGGTTTTGGGGAGTCAGGAGGGGAGTTATTTGCCAAGGTGTTACTAACCTCTGACCTGCACTTGTAACCAATGTTTATTGGTGAGTCCAGTTGAGTTTCTGGTAAATGGTAACACTCAGGATGTTGATAGTAGGGGGTTTCAGTGATGGTAATGCTGTTGAATGTCAAGCAGGGGTGGTTAGATTTTCTTACTGGAGATGGTAATTGTCAGGTGCAAAACCATACTTGCCACTTGTCAGTCCAAATCTGGATATTATCCAGATCTCATTGCATTTGAACGTGGACTGCATCAATATCTGAGGAGTCACAAATGTTGCTGAACATTGTTCAATCCTAAGCAAAAATCCCCACTTTTGACATGAAGGTCATTTAATGAAGTAGCTGAATATGGCTGGGCCTATAACACTACCCTGTGGAACTCCTGGGATGATTGACCCTCTAACAACCACAACTATCTGCCTATGTGCAAAATATGGCTCCAACCAGTGGACAATTCACCCCTGATACTCCTGGATTCTAGTTTTACAGGGACTCTTTGCCAAGTGCAGTCACTCTCACCTCACCTCTGGAACTCAGCTCTTTTGTCCATATTTGAACCACAGCTATATTGAGGTCAGGAGCTGAGTGGCCCTGGTGGAACCCAGACTGGGTGTTAGTGAGCAGGTTAGTGCCGAGCAGGTGCTGCTTGATAATGCTGACACCTTCAATGACTTCATTGGAGATTGAGAATAGACTGATGGGACAGTAGTTGATCAGGTTGGATTTGTCCTGCTTTTGGTGTATAGGACATAGTTGGGAAATTTTCCATTGTCGGGTAGCTGCCAGTGTTTTAACTCTACTGGAAGAGCTTGGCTTAGGGAGCGGCAAGTTTTGGAGCACAGGAATATTGTCAGGGCCCATAGCCTTTGCAGTATCCAGTGCCTCCAATTGTTCCTTGATATCGCATTGAGTGAATCAAATTCAAGGTGTATATATGTATGTAAAGTAAACAGACACTCACTGTATCCTTGTTTAAAAAAGTAATTTGTTTTCCTTCAGCCAGTCAGTATTTATTTGTCCTCATAAATGATCATTTTCATTTAAGGTCTTACTCTTTATTACATCTGTCAGCCTCAAATAAGTTGCTTTCCATTTTGCTAGTGCTGAAAGCCATTGCTGATGTGTACATTCACAAAGGTTCATGAACATAACAAAGCCATAAAAAGGTTGTATGAAATAGTGAATTCCAAGTCATCTTCAGCAGAAAGGCCCTGCAAAAGATATCACTTTGGGATTTGTTTCAGCCACACCTTGCATCCAGTTTGATGCAACCCTTTGGCATTGATCTCCTTGCATGTAACATCTGAGGAAAAATGTTTCCTTCTGGGACAGAATGCGTCTGAGAATTAAATTACTAATCTGTCTTTGTGCTTGCATTTTAGCATTTATTATAAAATGAAAACCATTGAACATTGATGCAAAGTAACAGCCTAAACCATATCATCTGTATTGTTTCTTCGCTTTGGGTGTTCGTTTTTTGTCTTTGCCGATGTTTATATCTCTTTATGTATGGCACTTTTACATAGTTCATTCCAATTCTTTCATTTTTCTTTTTTGGATACGTTGTTTTATTTTAATTGAACTTGAAAATTACTGAGTTATACCTGATGGGCTCTTGTGCAGTGGTAGTATCCCTACCTCTGAGTCAGGACACCTGGGTTCAACTCCCTCCTGTTCCAAAAGGTATAACAACCTCACTGAACAGGATGATTAGAAAATATTCTGTGTTATAATCTCAGCTACATACAGGCTACATATACATATCATGCAATTGAACAGGCAAATATTCACCTATAATATTGCAATCTGCATAAAGAACTATAACTCTTAAGGAGAATTAGACTCCCAGCTAATAACGGAAAGAATGACAGGTCCGAATTTCATATTTTAAAACATACCAAACAAGTGAAAAATTTACCGTGTACTATTTCATTTTGTGGGCAACTTTTATACTTTAAACAAGAAAAATTTATCAGTGCTTGAATTTACTTTAGCAAATGATCCTAATGGACTCAAGTAACTGTGTTTTGCCAGGTAATAATTTGCCAGTCTCTTTCCTCTGTTCTTTCGAGTATTACTTAGCTTCACCACTAACAGTAAAACCTGTTCCAATGATTCTTCTTTCCCTGGCCTTACCAAAATCTATACAAGACTCCAGGATGTGACTCGTTTTGACTACAGATGGTCTCTCTTCCATGTCTGGCTGTGGTGACTCTCAATGTTGAGTGATCTCATCTCTCGTGCTGCACAGAACTGCAGACTGTAATATTCATTGGATTACAGGCACAAAAATCAATCTCAAAAATGACTTCATCTGCCCTTTTTTCCCATAACAACACAAAGCATATTAACCATGCTTCAAAATAGATGTGCTAACTAATTACTCTTGACCACATATCCCTTTCATTTGAGCAGTAAATTGATAATTTATGACATAACTGCAAATCACGAACATCTACAACAGCTTTCTGTGATTTGGAGACTCGGAATCCATTAATTTGTTTATCCAGGCTTTCTGTTGTCCAGAATGCAGGACAGGTCACATGAACCCCATTTATCATAAAGTTAAAGCTGTAATTCCAAAATATAATAAGCTTATAAAACTCATAATTGGGGCTATTATGGTGCAATGGTAGTGTCCCTTCCTCTAAGCCAGAATGTAAGGGTTCAAGTATCATCTGCTCCAGGGGTGTGTTATAACCTGTCTGATTTAAAATATCTATAAGCTCATAATTATAACATCATGTAACAATTGTATGAAAGTTGATCCTATGACTACTTTGTCTAAAGGTCACAACATTTTCTGTTTGCCATCTGCTCACTACTGAAGTCAAACTTGACATCATGCAAAATATACATTCATAACTCACAGAATAGGACAGCATTGAGAGAAGCTATTCAGTTCCATGTGGCCTTGAGTATCAACACATGCTGTAAAAGTTACCACCTCTCTGGTATGCACTTGGTTCCTGCCAATCCCATCGTTTAATTTGGAAACATGGTATCATGAAGGAACAGTAGATACACAGCCTAGATTGAATTTAAGATTATTGACGTTGCAGACAACTAATTGTTAGTAGTTAGGACTTTCAGGATTTCAGACAAAAATAAGAGATTTGGGAGGAAACTCTGCATACATTGTGGGGAGATGCAGATTAAATGACATGGTGGAAAATCTGGCATGTGGCTGCCCTGGAGTAAAGCACAATGAAAATCCCAGAAAGAACTCTGGTTCTCGTGGCTCCATCTGAGTTTTTGCCCATTTTCACAGATTAAGCGGCACTTCCCAGTAGATAATAGGCCTATCATGTTTCATGCTTCTGAACAGTTGTGTGGCATCAAAGACAAATAACTATATTCTGTCAACATTTGTATGGAATGCTCTAGATAAGCAGCCATGACCTTCTAAGATGGATGTCCTGACAAAGAAAGCATTTCATTGAAAGTAATCTTCACGAGATTCCAAGATTTCAAGTAATGGGGCCATACATATTTCCATTGGCAGCTTGTTCCATTGTAGGATTGTCCTCGTGAGGAAAGCTTGTTGATATACTCTCTTGGTTTGTATGGATGGTTACCTTTTATGTTGTTAGAGCATATTGTATGTGTCAAGCTCCCACCTGCTCATTCAGTTTCACAGAACATGGCTAGTCTATTTTTTTCCCCACCCACTCCAAATCTTTGATCAAGGATACAACAACAGTCTTTTTCCCATGCTTTTTTTTTGCATATTTCTGCAGCATGTTTTTGGATCATTTCAAACTTGAATGCTCCTTATATAAGGTTGCCACACACAATGTCCATACTCGAGGATAGTATGAAACAAAGAACCACGGATTCTTGAGATCTGAAATAAAAATATGAAATTGCTGGTGAAACTCAGCAAGTCTGATTGCATCTGTGGAGAGAAAACAGTTAACATTTTAAATCTAGTCCTGAAGAAGTGTCAGTGGACTCTTGGTCCATACTCCAGAGATGGATGAACAAATATTTGTAAGCTTTAACTCTGCTCAAACCCTGTTTTGCTTTGGATATTATCAGCTGAATGTAGAATCCCTATTGAAATTGTTTATAATATAACCCCTAAATAAGACGGTAGATTAATTTGTCGGAGAATTTGATTGCAGAAGTGAAAGCTATTTAGCTATTTAGAATACACATGACATAGCTTTTTTTTTCTCATCGAATGCCACCTTCTGTTAGTCCTGAAAATTTTTGCAGTTCTGGAAGATTATCTTGCCATGAATTGTTATGACTTGAGCTTTGCCTGATGCATCTCCAAATAGTCACACCTTGTCTTTTATCTTGTTGGGGATGTTGTTTAGATTTGTCAAGAAGGGCAAAAATGCTAACACGATTCCTTGGGACACTGCAGCATCTCTCGGAGAGGGTGATTTCCCCATCGCTGATCATTGTTTGTCTTCTGTTGATAAGGAAGAGCCAGATCTAATTAATTTTGTCTCCTGATTTCATGAGTGGAGTTTGAATAAAAGATTTTCAAAAGCTTTTGCGAAATCTAGTATTACCGTGCAAACGTTTTCGTCTTGAAGCAAGATCATTGACATTCTGTAAAAGTTGTGTTGCAATTTATCATTTTGCCTGAAAGCCATGCTGAGCAGCTACTATAGAATGAGCTTCATGACATAATATGTTCAAGCAATTTGAACATTAGGTGAGGGATACCAGCCTATAGTTTTCTGGCTGACATTTTTGAAAATTAAGGAGAACACAGATACCTTTGATCAAGTCATGCAGCACAGAAATAGGCCCTCTGGATCAGCTCTTGCATGCTGACCAGGCAAGATTTGCGTGTTTTTGGCCCTTATCCCTCAAAACCTTTCCTGTTGATGTACCTGTTCAAATGTCTTTTAGATGTTGTAATTGTACCTGCCTCTACCACTTCCTCTGGCAGCCTGTTCCATGTACACACCACCCTCTGTGTGGAAAGCGTTGCCCCTCATGTTACTGTCAAATCTTACTAATCTCACCTTAAAATGATCCCCTCTCGTTTTGAACTCCCCTACCTTGGGGTAAAGGCCTTGGCTATTCACCTTATCTATGCCCCTCATGATTTTATAAACCCCTATAAGGTCACTCTTCAGCCTCTGAAATTTTGTTCATTACTTCAATTTCAGAAAAAAAGTTCTTGAATTTACAAGAGTTCAACTTTCAACTCAAAGTCCCATTTACAAATTTGTTCTTGACACCACCATAGATCTCAAACAGTGTTGAGACAGAGTACAGGAAAGAGATAAAGAGCTTAGTGCCATGGTGTAAAGACAACAAACTCCTGCTCAATGTCAGCAAAACAAAGGAAGCAGAGTTGAGGCCAAGCCCCTGTCTCTATCAGTGGTGTGGAGGTGGAAGTGGTCAAGTTGTAGGAGTAAATATCACCAACAATCTACTGGCCCATGTCAACACTGCAGTCAAGAAAACAGACTAACACTCTGTCCTCAGAGGGCTAAGGAAATTTGGCATGTCCACGATGACTCTTAGCAATTTTTAGAGATGCAGCATAGAAACATCCTATCTGAATGTATCACAGCTTGGTATGGAAACAGCTCTGACCAAGACTGTACGAAAATTGCAGAGGGTTGTGAGTGCTGCCCAGTCCATCCTTCATGGTTAGAGACAAAACCCTGCAGATGATAGAATCCAAAATAGACAGGGAGGAGGCAGGAAAAACATAGCAAGCGAAGCAGCATCTGGGAATGAAGAAGTCGATATTTTGTGTGTAACCCTTACAATCCGAAATGTTGACTTCTCCACCTCCTGATGCTGTCGGGCTTGATGTTTTCTTCCAGTCTCCTGCCAGTCCATCATGCCCTTCTATTGCCCCTGTCTACACTTACAGCTGCCTCCAGGAAAGCAGCCAACATAATCAAAGACCCTCCCACCCTGATCATACTTTCCACCACTATCTTCTGTCGGGCAGAAGATAGAAAAATTTGAAAACATGTACCGTCCGATTCAAGAATAGCTTCTTCCTCGCTGTTATCAGACTTATGAGCAGACCTCTCATATATTAGAGGTGATCTTTCTCTGCACTTTTTCTACGGCTGTAACATTACATTCTGGACTCTATTCTATTAACCTGACATATTTATGTAAAGTATGATTTGTTTGGGTAGCATGCAAAACAATACTTTTCACTGTTGGTACATGTGACCAGACTAAATCAAATCAAATTCAGGAAAATCTGTTGTTAAGTTCACTAATAAACATTTACAGATTAATGAAAAACATGAATATGGAACTTTGAAATCAGAATTCATTACGGACAGAATTGTTGTTAGAATTCTTGATGAAACTTTGCCCACTGCCGATTTTATCTTTGGAGAAAGTTATTGAAATTGTGCTGGAAGCAGAAATCAGAAGCGGCACAGTGACTAACCAAAGCCCAGCCATGACAAATGAATACTGTATTTGTAAAACTGTAGCTCACTTCCAGAAGATGTACAGAAGCAAGATACCACTACAGAACAGCAAAATGCTGGTGGTCTCAGACCGAGGTCTACATTGCAGAACACTGATGATCATTAGTGGTGCCTCAGGCAATCTTAGAGGGCTTTGCTGATCCAAACTACCAGAAGAAACAACATTTGTCTAGGCCTATGGGGGCATCCTGTTAACTTGAACCGTGATATCAGCATGAGTATCAGATACTCACGCTGTGGGCAGCACGGTGGCACAGTGGTTAGCACTGCTGCCTCACAGCGCCTGAGACCCGGGTTCGAGACCCGGGTTCAATTCCCGCCTCAGGCGACTGACTGTGTGGAGTTTGCACGTTCTCCCCGTGTCTGCGTGGGTTTCCTCCGGGTGCTCCGGTTTCCTCCCACAGTCCAAAAGATGTGCAGGGTCAGGTGAATTGGCCATGCTAAATTGCCCGTAGTGTTAGGTAAGAGGTAAATGTAGGGGTATGGGTGGGTTTCGCTTCGGCGGGTCGGTGTGGACTTGTTGGGCCGAAGGGCCTGTTTCCACACTGTAATGTAATCTAATCTAATCTAATAATATAGCATGGCTGAAGAAGCAAAAGATACTGTCTACAGAGATGATTCCACATGGCACAGCTGGAATGATTGTTGAGAACATGCAATGCTACAATTGACATTGCAACATAATGAACGTGGCGATTTGAAAATGTGAATGTTGTTCCTGATCAAGAGTTGTTATTTTTGATTCTTCACGCATATTTTGACCTCAACTTCATTCGGAAAGATGGAGAAGGCTGACAGCCTCCCAGAAGACAACTGGTACAGGAGCAAATTGGCCAACCAGTCGAGGATTTCACCTTGGCTTGTAGCAGAACCCAAACAGAAGAGAGAATCCAGGGAAGCCTTCAGAAATGAGATAACAAGAATCCAGAGAAAGTATATTCCTGTCAGGGTGAAAGGGAAGGCTGGTAGGTATAGGAATGCTGGATGACTAAAGAAATTGAGGGTTTGGTTAAGAAAAAGAAGGATGCATATGTCAGGTATAGACAGGATAGATCGAGTGAATCCTTAGAAGAGTATAAAGCA
>NC_057728.1:47920240-47967892 GCF_004010195.1 Chiloscyllium plagiosum
AATGGGCTGAGAAGTGGCAGATAAATGCGAGGTGTTTGGTATGCTTTCCTTTATTGGTCAGAGTATTGAGTACAGGAGTTGGAGGTCATGTTGCGGCTGTACAGGACATTGGTTAGGCCACTGTTGGCATATTGCGTGCAAATCTGGTCTCCTTCCTATTGGAAAGATGGTGTGAAACTTGAAAGGGTTCAGAAAAGATTTATAAGGATGTTGCCAGGGTTGGAGGATTATAAGGGACATGAATAGGATAAATAGACAAAGTCTTTTCCCTGGGGTTGGGGAGTCCAGAACTAGAGGGCACAGGTTTAGGTTAAGAGGGGAAAGATATAAAAGAGACCTAAGGGGCAACTTTTTCACGCAGAGGGTGGTACGTGTATGGAATGAGCTGCCAGAGGATGTAGTGGAGGCTGGTACAATTGCAACATTTAAGAGGCATTTGGATGGGTATATGAATAGGAAGGGTTTGGAGGGATATGGGCCGGGTGCTGGCAGGTGGGACTAGATTGGGTTGGGATATCTGGTCGGCATGGACGGGTTGGACCGAAGGGTCTGTTTCCATGCTGTACATCCCTATGACTCTGTTAATTTACTTTGTTTGTATAAGACAGCTGTTTAATATTGTCAGTGTAAAGGCAGTCACAATCTTTCCAGAACTAGCTGAAATGTTCAATGCTCCATCAATTAAAAATAAACAGTCAATGCCAGTGATAGAGTGCTGAGTGAAAAGCAACCTTTTTAGTAATGTGACTGAGAATCTGAAAATGTCTACTTGTTCGCCTAACAGCCACAGACTGAAAATGTCCAACTTCCTTAACAAACTGACAGATGTGAGCTGCATCTAACTTCATGTGAGCCAGACCAGTGCCCATAAAGAGAACTTGACCAAGAAAAATAAATTGCTTGACCTGAGCAGCCATGGTTCTACAAGGAAGAATGTATTTGTTTCAAAAATGATGGACATTTGTGAGATTGCTGACATCTTCTTGTAGTGTCTGCCCGCTCTGTTAGTATATGACACAGAGCAAGGCTTATTTGAGGTAGTTCACTGCCATCAATTTTCCTTCTTATTTTAAATCAGTTTGTTTGGACATGTTTATAGTACATCTCCAAGGCAGGTACACTAAACAGTCTAACCTAGAGGTACCACTACCACTGCATCATGCAATCACTCCGCTGCTTTGTCTATACTGTGTCAAAAGCCTGTATTAGTACCAGTGGTGTATGACTGGTGAGTCTAAACAGTAGAGGCATTTGTCTTATTCAACAAGATGATTTACTGCATGGCAACAAGACTATGTTAATCAGACAGGTCTTTGACACAGTACAACAGGGAGGGAGGGGGTAAGATCTTGCATGACAAGTCCCTGTAAGACAGAATGCCCAAGTTCAAGTTCTACCTGCCACAGACGTGTGTGCAATTTGTCCAAAAAGTTTGATTGAAATGTAGACAAAGATAATTTGGTGGCAATAAACTACCTGAAACATCCCTTGCCTCATGTCACCTACTGACAGATGAGGTAAATACCATGAGGTAATCAGGACAGAAACCACTGCACTGGTTTTGAGAGTGTAGATTCACAGGAGCTCTATTGTCTATGTCTGATGTTACAAAGTGTAAGGCAATGCTAATGATGCTAATGATGATACCTTCCCAAAACATTAATGTCCAAAAGAAGTTGTTGTCCATCTCAAAATAAAAGACAGTTGGCTGGAAAATATGGCAGAGGAATTTGAGTTTGGAATTTGAGACCGGGAGGATTACTTTAAAGAGAAGAACTAACTTGATTGCAGCTTGTTGATGGCGATGCTGAAGTTGGATCATGAAACTCTGATTTTCAATGGTTAAATCAGCCTTGTTCAGCCATTGGACAAGTCTCTAAACAAACCCTTCAACGATGCAGGTTAGATTACAGTGTGGAAACAGGCCCTATGGCCCAACAAGTCCACACCGACCCTCTGAAGAGCAAGCCACCCAGACCCATTCTCCTACATTTATCCTTGAATAATGCACCTAACCTTATGGGCAATTTAGCATGGCCAATTCACCTGACCTGTACATCTTTGGACTGTGGAAGGAAACCGGAGCACCCGGAGGAAACCCACGCAGACACGGGAGCATGTACAAACTCTACACAGACAGCCGCCCAAGGCTGGAATTGAACCTGGGACCCTGGTGCTGTGAGACAGCAGTGCTAACCACTGAGCCACCATGCCGCCCCAATGAAGTGGAATGATTTTGACGGTATTAGGCAAGAACTTTCAAAAGTTGATTGGGGGCAGATGTTCACAGGTAAAGGGATGGCTGGAAAATGGGAAGCCTTCAAAAATGAGATAATGAGAGTCAAGAGGCAGGGTATTCCTGTTAGGGTGAAAGGAAAGGCTGGTAGATGCAGGGAATGCTGGATGACAAGAGAAACTAAGGTTTTGGTTAAGAAAAAGAAAGAAGTGTATGTCAGGTATAGATAGCAGAGATCGAGTGAATCTTTAGAGAGTATAAGGGCAGTAGAAATATAGTTAAGAGGGAAATCAGGAGGGCAAAAAGGGGACATGAGTTAGCTTTGGTAAAAGGGGTTAAGGAGAAACCAAAAGGATTTTATAAATTCATTAAAGACAAAATGGCAACTAGGGTAAGAATAGGGCTCCTCAAAGATCAGCCTATGTGTGGAACCGCAGGAGATGAGGGAGATACTAAACGAGTATTTTGCATCAGTGTTTACCGTGGAGAAGGACATGGAAGATATAGAATGTGGGGAAATAGATGGTGACATCTTTAAAAATGTCCATATTACAGAGGAGGTGGTGTTGGATGTCTTAAAACACATAAAGGTGGATGCATCCCCAGGACCTGATCAGGTGTACCCTCGAACTCTGTGGAAGGTAGGAAGTGATTGCTAGGCCCCTTGCTGAGATATTGTATCATCGATAGTCACAGGTGAGGTTCTGGAAGACTGGGGGTTGGCTAACGTGGTGCCACTATTTAAGAAAGGTGGTAAGGAGAAGACAGGTAACTATAGACTGGTGAGTGTGACATCAGTGGCGGGCAAGTTTAGATTACATTACATTACAGTGTGGAAACAGGCCCTTCGGCCCAACAAGTCCACACCGACCCGCCGAAGCGAAACCCACCCATACCCCTACATTTACCCCTTACCTAACACTACGGGCAATTTAGTATGGCCAATTCACCTAACCTGCACATCTTTGGACTGTGGGATCGCCTGAGGCGGGAATTGAACCCGGGTCTCAGGCGCTGTGAGGCAGCAGTGCCAACCACTGTGCTTCCGTGTTGGAGGGAATCCAGAGGGACAAGATTTAAATGTATTTGGAAAGGCAAGGACAGATTAGGGGTAGTCAACATGGGAAATTATGTCTCACTAACACGATTGAGTTTTTTTTAAGAAGTAATGAAGAGGATTCATGAGGGCAGAGCGGTGCACGTGATCTATGTGGACTTTGGTTTGAGCATTGAGTATGAGTTGGGATGTCATGTTGCAGCTGTACAGGACATTGATTAGGCCACTTTTGGTACTGTGTGCAAATCTGGTCTCCCTCCTATCAGAAGGATGTTGTAAAACTTGAAAGGTTTCAGAAAGATTTACAAGGAATTTGCCAGGGTTGGAAGATTTGAGCTATAGGGAGAGCTGAATAGGCTGGGGCTGTTTTCCATGGAACATCGGAGGCTGAGGGTTGACCTTATAAAGGTTTATAAAATCACGAGGAGCATGGATAGAGTAAAATCGAAGGTATTTTCATTGGGAAAATCTAGAACTAGAGGGCATAGGTTTAGCGTGAGAGGGGAAAAAATTATAATGAACCTAAGGAGCAACTTTTTCACACAGAGAGTGGTGTGTGTATGGAATGAACGGCTAGAGGAAGTGGTAGAGGCTGGTACAATTACAACATTTAAAAGGCAACTGGATGTGTATATGAATAGGAAGTGTTTAGAGGGATATGGGCCAAGAGTTGGCAAATGGGACTAGATTAATTCAGGTTATCTGGTCGGCATGAACAAGTTGGACTAAAGGGTCTGTTTCCGTGCTGTACATCTCTCTGACTCCATGACTGGATGTTTGGAGGAGAGAAGACTATCATCAAGTGAGGCAGCATGTGGACTCTGACTTTAGTAGTCTCTTGTGAGTGGGTTGTAAAGACCTGGAATGAAGTCAGTTTGGGAATTATTGTCAAATAATTCAAATGTAGATTTTCCAATGCACTTGACAATACAGAAGATGGCTATTTGTGGAATGATGTGGCCAATGAGATGATTGAAATTGATGTTGTTGATCAATGTTATGCAAATTCAAAATAAAATTGAAACCTGACATGATGAGGAGAGTGAATTTTTAATACATATTCACTTCAGTACTGTGAGAAAAACTGAAATTGTATACATTGGTATATATTACATTTTTTATTAATGTACACTAATGTCTGTTTCCATTGAGGTGGTTTTGTTATTAATAGTAAAATTTCAGTAATACAAAGTTTTTTTTTGTTTCTTTTTGAACCACTTGTAGGAATGGGCTTGGTAGGAACAGTCTCCTACCTGGCATCTCCGTGATAGCAAGATGATTGGAGAGGATAGATTTTCATTTGTGTGGAAGTTGTTCCTGTAATATTTAGCTAAAGATTTAGTCTTAAAAACTGCTTTTATTCAGGTATTGACAATAAGCAATGTCCACTGCTAGGAAATTGAAGGGTTAATTATCTCAACCTTTACAGGGAAGTGTTTATTTTAAAAATTCTGAAATTGTTGTTAAAATATGGAATACTTAACTACCAGTAATAATTTATTTTTTTGAATACCATAATGATAAGCAAGGGACAACATTTAATATTTGGCAATGAAAGCTTCTTGATGCATTATAATTTCTATTTCTAAAATTCATTGGAGAAACTGAGAATAGGAAATACATTGGAGCATCAATATGGAACTGAATATAGTGTAAATGTTTAGACAATAGGGACCATTCTCTTCAACAATCTAAACATTTAAAATTCTAAGTTTGGGAAATCACCTCCTTTTAAATAGGAGGTCCAGGGACTATTCCTACCTGGAAACCTTTAAGCTAGGTCTTATAACTGGCATTTTTGAGCAATCATCTACACAATGCAACCAAGAGTATTGGTAACTTACTTATATTTCAATATATGAGCTTTCTTTTCTAATAAATCATACTGCTCCCTCAGACTTTCAATAACTGCTGGCTTCCCGCTTTTCAGGTTCATTTAGCATAATTGCTTTTCAGTTTGTACAATGTCAAAGATTTAAGTATTGCTGGTTTACTTTGCACAAAATTAATCCATGAAAAAGAAGATTAACACATTTTAATGCACATTTATTTGAAATAAATAATACTTTAAAACAATAATATCATAATACTTTAAAATAATTCTGGCAAATAGCTTTCATGTTTTGGTAATGTGCTGTGTGCAACATTGATTCTTCTGTATCAGTAATTCCTTAACGTTCATGATAGCTAGTTCTTTGGTTCATGAATTATCTATCATCTAAAAATAAAGATTATGATTAGGCTCAATGTTTGAATAGACCTATTGTCTATTTTTCATGCTTTGTAGATTGTAACACAACTAAATATTGCAGAATGCAAAGGCAACTCAAGTCATTAGCAGATCTTAACATATCTTAAATTTTTTTCTCTCCCAGCCATATAATATTTAAGTAATTTAGATCCACTATGGAACAAAGAACATTGAAAAGATAGGCAAAAAGGAATGGGAATGGTGGGTGATTTCAAATGGCCTGATTTTTTTGCATCCATGCTGTAAAATTCCATACAGTTATAATCCCATCATTATAAAGGTGTATTATCCATCATTTATTCTCTGTCACACGTGATATTCTGAAGAAGAGTTATAACAGACCCAAAACATTATCTCTGTTTTTCTCTCCGTAGATGCTCTTCAGCATGTTTCATTTTTATTTTTCCTTTTGATTTTATGTGAGATAACAATGTTGGCTATATTGTTCCATTTTCTTTTGGGGATGGGGAATGGTCACTTATACTGAACTAGCTGGAACATTTTTCTTGTTTAAGCAAGTATTTTTAAAACCTTAAATCTTTTTGGCTTTCAGATGTGTGGTTCAATCATACTTGGAGTGGCAGTATGGCTTCGTGTGAGTAAAGAGGTGAAGAAGGTAACAATGACTGTTGTTTTCAGAAGTGTTTCCAATATAAAGGAGTTACAATCGACTTTCTATTTAAAAAAAGGGATTTGCTTTAATGGGGCTCTTTTCTCAACCTCCCCCAGTGGCTTGAGGCACATTCTAGTCAATAAAGAGCTTCTTTGTTTGGGATGTAGTCATTGTTACAATGTAGGAAAGAGAGCAGCAAAAATGTATACATTAAAATCATATGAACAATAATCAGATAAGCTGTTTTAGTAAGGTTGATTTGAGGGATAACTATTGGGTAGGATCCCAGGGAGGTCACCCATGCTATTTCTCGAAATAGTGCCCCATAATCTTTTATGTATTAATTATATTTTTAAAATGCATTTCTGCCCTTCAATATTGTGTTTAAGCATCAATCCAGATTATCCTCCTTGGTACAAAGATGATTGAGAGGAGATTTTATTGAGGCATATAAGATTGATTGACACGTTTAGATAGAACTGCCATTAACTGATGATCCAATGGCTGGGAAAGGAAGATTTTACTTTTAACAAAAGATGTGGATGCGCAATGATTGGGAATAAGGGAGTAGGTATTGTTAGGATAATGATGTGTCTTTTGAAGGATGTGAAGAACTTTTTTATGCAGCTGAGGAGTGGAAGATGGGGTTTAATTTAGATAAATGTGAGGTGCTGCATTTTGGAAAAGCAAATCAGAGCTAAACTTATACACTTAATGGTAAGGTCCTGGGGAGTGTTGTCAAAGAGACCTTGGAGTGCAGGTTCATAGTTCCTTGAAAGTGGAGTCTCAGCTAGAGATGATATTGAGGAAGGCATTTGGTATGCTTTCCTTTAGTGGTCAGAGCATTGAGTATAGGAGTTGGGGGGGGGGGGGGGGGTCATGTTGTGGCTGTACAGGACGTTGGTTAGGCCACATGTAGAATATTGCTTGCAGTTCTAGTCTTGTTCCTAACGGAAGGATATTGTGAAACTTACAAGGGTTCATAAAGGATTTACAAGATATTGCCAGGGTTGGAGGGCTTGAGCTGTAGGAAAAGGCTAAATAGGCTGGGGCTGTTTGCCCTGGAGTGTCGGAGGCTGGGAGGTGACTTTGTAGAGGTTTATAATATCATGAGGGGCATGGATAGGATAAGTAGACAAGGTCTTTTCCCTGGGGTGGGGGAGTCCAGAACTAGAGGGCATAGGTTTAGGGTGAGAGGAGAAAGATTTAATAGGGACCTAAGAGACAACTTTTTCATGCAGAAGGTGGTGCGTGTATGGAATGAGCTGCCAGAGGAAGTGGTGGTAGCTGGTACAATTTACAACATTTAAAAGGCATCTGGATGGGTATGTGAATAGGATGAGTTTAGAGAGATATGGGTCAAGTGCTGGCACATGGGAACTAGATTAGGTTGGGATATCTGGTTGGCATGGATGAGTTGAACTGAAGGTTCTGTTTCTGTGCTATACATCTCTATGATTATGACTCTATAATTAGAACTTGCTACCCTGGGGGAGGTTAGAAATGCGGGGAGAAAAAATATTGTAGGGCTGAGTGGATAGAGCATTGATGAGCCCAAAATGAATTAAATGGTTAGAATAAAGTTCCAGAGGTTTGCAAATGTCTCTGAATCCGCAGACAAACCAATTGGTGGGGATTTGGGTTTCTAATAAATTATAAATTGCTTTGCTTAATGTACCACACATCTTCCAATATTGTAAACTTTCAAAACAATTTATAATAAATTTAAAAAATGCAAACCTTGGCAAAGTATACTTTTAAATTAAACTGTAATTAAAGTGTTATTTTAATGTATCATCTCCTTTTCACTGCAGATGGTAGATATGGAAGAATTTTACCCTGCTATAAATCTTCTGATTACTGTTGGGTCTATCATTATGGTGCTTGGATTTCTTGGTTGTTGTGGAGCTATTAAAGAAAGCAAATGCATGTTAATTTTGGTATGTATTTGTCTTTGATTGCTAATTATATTTGTAAGATGTCAAGAGGTAAATTTCATGGCGACTGTGATATAAATCTGATCATCAATGGAAATGAAATTCAGGGAGAGCTTGTGTAATGGGCAGCCGATTCAATATTTTATATGCCGTCACCCAAAGCTGCCCATTGTCGATTTTCATCACTGATGGAAGAGATTATTTTTCTTTTTTAAAGGTTTTAATTTGCAATACATCCTTGTTTTCTTTGGCACTGTGCTTTGTACCAACAACTTTGCACAGTGGTTTCATGATTCTGAATGACCTTGTTGATTTTTTGCATGATAAAGTCCAGACTTTGTACCAAAATGGAAGGGCAACTTTTAAGATCCAGTAACTGAAAGGCCACAGCAAAACTATCTTTCTTAACTTTGAAAATGTTGAGACAGCAGATAGAATTGGGGATATTGATAACATAACAATTGTTATGCTATCAACAAATTCGGTGACCATACCTTCACAGTCTTTATCAACACTGTGCCAGTGAGTAGAGTTATATGTAAGTACTCAAGTATACACATAAACATGTGAATTTGCAGCAGAAGATCACCATTTGGTCCTCAAGCCTGTTTTACCTTTCAATAAGATCATGACTGATTTGATGACTCCATGTTACTGCCTTCTTCCAATTTGACCTTGCATTGCCTTGCTTTATAATACCTTGAAAATATTCAAAAACACTATTTCCAGTGCCTTTACAGCAAAAGAATTCCAAAGTTTCACCACCCTCCAAGAAAATTTCTTCTGAACTTTGTCTTAAATGGGCAAACTCTTATTTTTAAACAATGACATGTCATTCCATATTCTCCCTCAAGATGAGCCATCCTCTTAACATGCACCCAGTCAGGACTCTTCAGGAGCTCACTTCTCACTCTTCTAACTGCATGCCATTTCAATCCACTAATTTCAGGTATTAATCTGGAAAATCTTCTCTGAACTGCTATCAACAATACCCTACAAATCTTCTCAAAACTCGCTAACCCTTGATGTAGTTTAATTTAATCGCCCTCACAATAAGTGTCAACTTCCATAATTACTTGCTGTGCCTACATACAAACCTTTGGTGACTCATGCATCTGACTATTCATTTGCCTGTGCATATACCATCTAGGATAATGTGCTTTTTTTTACTCTTGCTGTCAAAATGAAAATTTCACATTTTACATGTTACAGTGTATTTGCGAAATCTACATAACTCCATTCAGTCATAGAGATGTACAGCATGGAAACAGACCCTTCAGTCCAAGAAAAGACCTTGTCTATTTACCCTATCCATGCCCCTCATGATTTTATAAACCTGTATGAGGTCACCCCTCAGCCTTCAACCCTCCAGGGAAAACAGCCCCAGCCTTGTCAACCTCTCCCTATAGCTCAAATCCTCCAACCCTGGCAACATCCTTGTTAATCTTTTCTGAACCCTTTCAAGTTTCATGACTTCCTTCTGATAGGAAGGAGGACAAAATTGCATGCAATATTCCAAAAGTGACCTAACCAATGTCCTGTACAGCTGCAACATGACCTCCCAACTCCTATACTCAATACTCTGACCAATAAATGAAAGCATGCCAAATGCCACCTTCACTATCCTGTGATTCTACTTTCAAGGGGCTAAACACCTGCACTCCAAGGCCTCTTTGTTCAGCAACACTCCCTAGAACCTTAGCATTAAGCTACAGCCACAGCCACACACACAACTTTTTACTGCAACTTTTTAACAGGTTCCACGTTTGCCCTGCACAGGACAATGTTGGAGAGATTATTCCTGGGATGACGGTGGGATGTGTATTAGGGTATGCCCCTCTATAGAACTCCAGGGAATGTGTGGGGAGAGAGAGAGGGCGGGAAGTCAGTCATTTGGAGATGGTGCCTGTTTAATCACTGTAAACAAAAGACGCGATCACTGTTGGAAACAAGTCTCTGATGTAATGTTTCTAACGACCTCAAGATCTCCTTCGGATAATTTGATTTTCGGATAATTAGTATTCGGATAATCGGGATTCCCCGTATATGTACATCCTGTCCCTCAGGATTCCCTCCAACAACATGCCCACCACCGACATCAGACTCACCGGTCTATTGTTCCCTGGCTTGTCCTTACCACCTTTTCTTAAATAGTGGCACCACTTAAGTCAACCTCCAGTCTTCTGGCACCTCACCTGTGACTATCGATGATACAAATATCTCAGCAAGGGGCCCAGCAATCACTTCCCTAACTCCCCACAGAGTTCCAGGGTGCACCTGATTAGGTCCCGTATTTATGCGTTTCAAGACATCCAGTCCTCCTCTATAATATGGGCATTTTTCAAGATGTCACCATCTATTTCCTTACATTCTATATCTTCCATAACCTTTTCCACAGTAAACACTGATACAAAATACTCATTTAGTATCTCCCCCATCCCCTGCGGCTCCACACAAAGACCGCCTTGCTGATCTTTGAGAGGCCGTATTCTCTCCCTTGTTACCCTTTTGTCCTTACTGTATTTATAAAAAACCTTTCAGATTCTCTTTCTCTATTTGCCAAAGCTATCTCACATATCCCCTTTTTGCCCTCCTGATTTCCCTCTTAAGTATACTCCTACTGCCTTTATACTCTTCCAAGGATTCACTTGATCTATGCTGTCTATAGCTGACATATGCTTCCTTCATTTTCTTAACGAAACCTTCAATTTCTCTAGTCATCCAGCATTCCCTACACCTACCAGCCTTTCCTTTCACCCTAATTGGAATATACGGTCTCTGGACTCCCGTTATCCCATTTCTGAAGGCTTCCCATTTTCCAGCCATCCCTTTACCTGCGAACATCTAGCCCCAATCAGAATGGGCAAAGGATAGGTATGTCCTCTTCACAACTCATTTTCCTCCATATCCTTGTGTTATCAACAAATTCAGTTACCACACCTTCAATCGCTTCATCCAATTCATTTATGTAACTTGTAAACATTTGAGACCCTGATACTGTTCCTTTGGCACACCACTTGTTTCATCACGCCAACTAGAAAAAGAAACATTAAGGTCTCCCTTCTTCCCCCTGTTAGCTAGCCAATCATCTATTCATGCCAATATATTATTCTCAGCAATATGAGCTTATATTTCTGTAATTGATGTAGTATCTTACCAACTGCCTTCAGAAAATCTAAGTGCACTACTTCCACCAGTTTCCTTTTATCTATGGCACATATTACTTCTTCAAAGAACTCTAGCAAGCCAGTTAAACATGGTTCTTTTACACAAGACCATGTTGACTCTGCCAGATTACGTTGAATTTTTCTAAGGACTCTGATGTAATGTCGTTAATAGCTTCCAAGATTTTCCTGGTGCCAGTTGTTAAGATAATTGGCCTTTTGTGTCCTACTTTCTGTTTTCCTTTTTAAGTAAAGTAGTTACATTTCTATTTTAATGGAAGCCTCCCCAAATTTAGGGAATTTTAGAAAATATCAACCATTTCATAGTTACTTCTTTTAGGATCCTCGAAAAAAATGCATCGGATCCATGAACTTGTCAGCCAACAGTTTCAACAGTTTGCTCAGTGCCACCTCCCTGGTGGTTCTAATGTTTCTCCTCCCCTTCCATTTCCTGCTTGAAAGCTATTTCAGGGATGTTAGTTGTATCCTGTACAGTGAAGGCTGATGCAGACAAAAACTATTCTATTCCTCAGCCATCTGCTTATTTTCCATTATTATCTCTCCTATTCATGGTCCTCATTCCATACAAAGCTTTCCTCTAAAATAAAGAATGGCATGAAGCCAACTGTATAATGGTGATGTTAGCTTGCATTGCCCTAAGGCAGGTCTAGCAAAAAGTCATTACTTGCAATATGTCAGAACTCTATTCTGTGTAGCCATGTAGCTAAGTCACAAAAACAATTTTGTTAAGTTTGTCATACTTATGATATTGTTTTAACATCCATTGCAAAACACTGGATGTGGTAGATGTCAACACTGTTACTATTTTGTGGTAAATATGAAGTTTTATTTTTAATCAATATTTTAAGTCTTTTGTTTGCTCTTGATTCTCAACTAGATTTTCCCTTCCTTGGAAGTGGCAGGAAGGAAAATAATCAGATTGGCACCAAGAGATACCCACCTCCTTCTCACCACCTCAGCAACAACTTCACCACCAAAGACATTAAGTGGGGTTGATTAATGAACCACTTGAGGACCTTGACCTGCCACCATGGATTAGGGATGTGGATCGGGGGGGGAAGAGAGATGGGTCAGGGTTTTGACCATTCAAACTGACCACCTTTCCACACAGCAGGTCTGGCAGCATCAGCAGAGAGAGAAACAGAACTAATGTCTCGAGTCCAGTGAACTACTTCTTGAATGTCCATTTGGGATTTGTTTCAGGAGGCTTTCTCACTGGTAGCAAAGTTTCTTGCCCTTAAAGATGGTCCCTTTCCTCACTTAGGCTGGAACTTTCTTCTCTTTGCTCCCTATTTCTTACATTTTTTAACATCTACAACAATCTATGATGGGCAAATCCAATAAAGTGGAGCAAATGTGGTATAAGATGCAGATTGAAAACATAAGCCCATATTTCACAAAATAATTGAACAAATCATAGTCTCCTTGACATTTGCATCCAATTGGCAGAAAAGATGGTCAGAAATTCAGCAAAGATCAAAAAAGCACGATATAGAGTTATTCTTAGTGGAGATAATGGCAACAAAGATTTATGCACAGTGGATAAATGAAGACGCAACTTAACATAATGGCTGAATGTGTCTAAGTCTTTGGACATAATTATCCGCTGTCATACATTCTTCATTTTGTTATCTTTCTCTTGTTTCACAGTTCTTCATCGGACTGCTTCTTATTCTGACTTTTCAAATAACTGCAGGTATTCTAGGTGTGGTTTATAAATCTAAGGTAATCCTTTCCATATGTTTGCATTTCATTCATAAACATGGTAATTGAAATAATTTCTAGTTTGATCCAGAATACGTTAGTGCTGAAACAAACACTCTGTTTCTTTATTCAAGATTGCATCAATATTAAATGAAACATATTCTGAACTTATCCCATTAAATAAGCAAGAAGAAAAATTTAGGAAAGAGGTCGAAGATTTCCAGGAGGAGGTAAGTCTGATCCTAAGTTTATATCAATACTCCAATGCTCTTCCATTCAAGACAATAATACAGAGAAATGCTTATGTACAGGGCAACCTTGATATTCTGAAAAGTCCTGGCAGGGAGTGTTTTGTTCAGATAATTGAATATTTGGATAATACAGGTATAAGATCCTTTATCTGAACATCCAAAAACCGAAAAGCTCCAAAATCCGAAGGTTTTTCTGTGAAGTTATTTTTCTCATTAACAAGGTTGTTTGACAAGCAAGCAAGCAGTTAACCCAAGTCGACACCCACTCGATGTGTGTCACTCTGCAACATTGAGGGCGTGGCCAATCACCGACAGGCCTGAGCTTTCTTTGTGAATGCCCCCAAGTCGACACACATGCGATGTATGTCACTCAGATGCGACATGGGGGGGACATGGCCAAGCATGTTCTTAGTTAGAAGTCTACTTCTCCGGTAAGATTTTTAGAAATTTCACCATTAAATTGTCACATTCTGAAAACCGAAAAATTCTGAAAAACAGCTGATCCTGAGCATTTCGGATAAAGGATCTTGTACCTGTACAGTTTACTCAAGCATCGGGACCTTGAGATCTTGTTTGGATAATCTGAAATTCAGATAATCGATGTTCAGATAATCGAGGTTGCCCTGTAGATATCCCAAATAAAGTGCTTCCTATTGTGCTGCAGTCTTATTATCAAGACTGGGTGAGTGCATTGCCTTTCTGGGAATGTTCTGAGAGTTCAATTCCTGTGTTGGCAAATGGATTCAACAAATATCTGCAATTAAGTGTCTAATAATGGGCCATGAGACTCTTGTCAATCATTTGAAAAACCCAACTGCTGGACTGATGCCCTTTAGAGAAGGAAACTGCTATCCTTACCTGGTCTGATTTATATGTGACTTCAGACCCACTGTAGTGTAGTTGACTCTTAACTGCCCTCTGAGCAATAAATTATGTACAATAATTCGTGTCAAGGTTGCAACAATAACTTGCTATATAAATGGGCTTTAACATTGTAAAGCATTCCAAAGCTTTTTCAGACCACCAGCACAAATTCCAGCCATTCATTGAGTGGGCTTCAGTTTAAAGTTATGACTTTACATCAGTGCAAAAATAGTATAACTGCCTTACTAAGTATGATCCTATTAATGACTGAAGTGCCTGTCTATGATCAAAAATTGGCAAGATTCCACATTGCATTGGGAATAAATAATAATTTTGCATGCACAATATAAGAACTTTATAGCTAAATGATATTAATCTCGGCTAGAGCCCCCGAAGTTGGAACCAGGAGTGTGTTACACTTCTCTGCCATTCAATTATTTTATATGAGACATATGTCTTTGTACTTCCCACTTGTGGGTTGCCAAATCTGAGCCAAATTACATGATAGTGGACAGCAGTGGATGTACCTGCAGGGTCAGTATGGTCCTACCACTCCTTTGCAGGGAAGATTTCCTGTCTTTGAAATCCGTCACTAATAGTTATTAGATTTCTATTGACACTTCTTCTTATTTCCACACATTGTTTTTGTTTTTAAAAATGCCAGAAGAACCCTGGAGAAGATAGACTAGTCTGCAGAACAACCAGCAATTAAGTCTCACAGTAAGATTGAATTGTGCTTTTCTTTGTCTTCCAAGAAGTCCCATTTGGCACAGTTATACTGCACTCGCTGTAATCCATAGCGTCTCATTGGTACGTAATAACCACCTGATGGCCATACTTATTCAGCCAAGTTTTAAAAGTGACTTAACGAAGAAGCCTTGGTTGCACTTGACTAGACTATTTCAAAAGATAGTTAAGGGGCAGCCACATGTCTCTGGATCTCGAGTCAGGTATAAGCTGGATCAGGTAAGGACAGTAGATTTCCTTCCAGATACATTTAACTCCAGACCCAAAGCAACGTGGTGACTCTTAACTACCCTCTGGGATGGGCAATAAATACTAATCTAGCCAGTGATGTTCTCATCCCTGTGAGTTAGCAAAACAAAAATGTGGCTTCTATGTCTATTAGTGATAGTTCCATGGCCTCCATTACTGAGACTAGTTTTCAATTGCAGATTTATTTATTAATTCCAATAGCTAGTAGGATTTGCACCTTGAACTTTAGCCTGAACCTGAGGATACCAGTCCAACAACATTACCACTACATCACTGTGTCCCTTGAGGCCAAGTCAGTTTTTGAAATGAGATTCTAGTTCAGCAAATGTTGAGGGTAGCCTCTGGAGCATTGAAAGTACCTGAGTGGGTCAACTTGGCAGTGATAATATGCTCTCTTAGTTCTTAATTTTTAAAATTTAGATTTGGCTTTCTGATTAGAAACTCAGTTGTTTCCTGGTTTAATAGAATCAAACAATGGACAGGAACAGAATCAAGAAAGGCCATAACTTGTTGACTTGCTTTCTGTTCACAGCTATGTATCATTCTCTGCTTCAAAAATTCATCTTACTATCTCTTAAGAATTGTAATAATCCCTCCTGCAACCCTTCTGATGACAAAACATTCTACTTCTCATGATTTGAACCAGAGACTTCAACACATTTATTAACTTTTAATGGGAACTGTTGCTTAAATGTGTATTACATCTAAATCACATCTATAAAGACAAAGAAAGGTTATGTAAAATAAAAAAGTGGAGCTTTTCTTCAATGCTAAGGTATTTGACTTATAATTAAAGAATTATGTATTGCACCTTTGCTGTCTGTTTTACCTTTCTTTCCTGGCATAAGAAACAGTGTTGTGGTCTGCTGCATGGATATCAGGACTGGACAGAAGCATTTATTCCACCATCCTGCAACTGTAAAGATAAGCAGGCGTGTGTCATAACAGAAAATGGAAAATCTGTTTGGGCTCAGGTACTTTATATTGTGAAATTGACAGATATAAAAGAAACTTGCTTCAAGCTTTTAGTGTTGAACTTGAACTACTGCAAAATTTCTGTTGTACATTACATTTCAAATAGGTATTCATATTTTTAAATAACTTAAGATAAGTGTGCTCATCAAACTTTCAGTAACTACCTTTGTATGCCATGTCTTTGAATGGGTGACTTACGTAGAAATATATGGAATATCAATTGGTTGTTTATAAACAGATCTTATTCTTTGATTTTGTTTGTTAAGCAGCAAGTGATAGACAGAGCTAAGTAATCCCTCAAACAATAGATCAAATCTAAGCACTGTAGTCCTGCTACATCCAGTCATAAATAACAGTGGACAATTAAATAACTCACAGAAGGAGGAGGCTCCACAAATATCCCCATGCTCAAAGATGGAAGAGCCCAACACATCAGGGCAAATGATCAAGCTGAAACTCTTGCAACAATCTTCAGCTAGAAGTGCTGGAATGATCCATCTCAGCCTTCTCCAGTGGCCCCAGCATCGCAGATATCAGTATTTAGCCAATTTGATTCATTCCACATGATATCAAGTAACAGTTAGAGGCACTGGATACTGCAAATGTTATGGACTCTAACACCAGTCCAGCAATAGTATTCAAGATTTGTGCTCCACATGTGCAACTCCCCTAGCCAAGCTCTTCCAATACAGGTACAACACTGGCATATACCTGAAAATGTGGAAAATTGCCCAGATATCTCCTGTATCCAAACAGCAGGACACATCCAACCCAGCCAATTAATGCCCCATCAGTTTAAAAGACCATAAGACATGGAAGCAGAAATTAGACCAATTCAGCCCATCAAAGTCTGCTCCGCCATTCAATCATGGCTGATAGGTTTGTCAACTGTATTCTCCCACTTTTTTCCCATAACCCTTGATCCCCTTGATACTCAAGAACTCTATCTTCGTCTTAAATATACTCAATAACTCAGCCTCTACAGCCTTATGTGACAATAAATTTTGTAGATTGGCTGCTGTGTGGCTGAAGAAGTTTCTTCTTATCTCCATTCTAAAAGGTCTTCCCTTTACTCTCGATCGTCAATAAACTGATGGAAGGTGTGGGGAACAATGTTATCATGCAGCACCTGCTCAGCAATAACCAGCTCAGTGATGCCCAGTTTGGGTTCTACCAGGGGCCACTCAGCTCCTGACCTCATTACATCATGGGTTCAAACATGGACAAAAGAGCTGAATTCCAGAGGTGAGGTGAGAGTGACAGCCCTTGGCATCAAGAAGCCCTTGCAAAATTGGAATCAGTGGGTATCAGGGGACAAATCCTCATACTTGGCATATAGCAAGATTGTTATTGTTGGAAGTCAGTTATCTCAGCTCCAGGACATCTCTGCAGGAGTTCTTCAAGGTAGAGTCCTAGGCCCAATCATCTTTATCTGTTTCATCAATGCCCATTCCTCCAGCATAAGATCAAAAGTGGGGATGTTCGACAATGATCACACAATGTTCAGCACCATTCATGGCTCCTCAGATACTGCAGCAGTCCAGGTTCAAATACAATAAGATCTGGACAATAATGAAGCTTGGGCTGACAAGTGGCAACCAACATTTCCACCACAGAAGTGCCAGGCAATGACAACCTCTAATAAGAAACAATCTGACCACTGCTCCTTAAAATTCAATGATGTTACCATCACTGAATTCCCATTATCAACCCCCTGAGGGTTACCATTTACTGGAAACTCAACTGGACTCGCCACATAAACAGTGGCTATAAGAAAAGGTCAGAAAGTAGGAACACAGTGCCGAGTAACTCCCCATCTGACTCCCCAAAGCCTGTCCACCATTTACAAGGTGCTAGTCAGGAGTGTGATTGAATACTCCCCACTTGCTTGGATGAGTGCGACTGAACGATTCGCCAGAAGTTTGACACCATACAGGACAAAGCAACCCACTTGATTAACTCCAGATCTACAAGTATCCACTCCGTCCATCACCAATGCTCAGTGGCAGCAGTGTGTACTATCTACAAGATGAAATACAGAAATTCAACAAAGATCCTTAGACAGCACCTTTCGAACTGTTGACCACTTCCATCTAGAAGGGCAAGGGCAGCAAATGGAACACCACCACCTATGAGTTCTCCAAACAACTCAGCATCCTGACTTGGAAATGTATTGCAGTTCCTTCACTGTTGCTGAGTCTAAATCCTGGAATTCCCACCTTAAGGGTATTGTGGGTCAGTCAACCCACATATGAGAGAGCTTCAGGTGGAGCAAGGAAAATGTTGCACAGCTCTCATGTTATACAAGCATTGAAAAAAGGAACAGAAATGGGTCTTTTAGCTTCACCTTTCATTATGATCATGGCTGATTATCCAATTCAAGAGCCTATTTCTGCTTTGTCCCCCCCTATCCTTTGTCCCTTCACCCCAAGTGCTACATCCAACTCTTCTTGAAAGCATACAATGTTTTGACCTCAGCTGCTTTCTGTGGTAGTGAATTCTACAGGCTCCTCACTCACTGGGTGAAGATATTACTCCTCATCTCTAAATGGTTTACCCCTTATTTGTACAAAGTTAAAAATCATACAACACCAGGTTGTAGTCCAACAGGTCTAATTGGAAGCACTAGTTTTTGGAGCGCTGCTCCTTATTTGTAGATTGTGATCCCTAGTTCTGGGCTTCCTTTTATCCAATCTTTTGGATATCCTTTGGTTACAGATAGCACATTGTTTCAACTGAAGACATCAGAGTATTGATGTTGTAAGCCATCATTTCCTGTGCCTATGAGTGAAGTAAGAATATAAGCAAAACACAGACTAGATTAAAGGGAAAAGCCTCAGTGAATGTGGTATTGTCCCTGTTGTATAAGGGTTGGATATGTAACTGCTCACATTGGGTGAACTTGTATTCTAGCTTTTTGTGATTCATGCAAGAAAGGGGAGACACACCACACTCTGATGGGCTACAGCAGAAGGAAATAGATAAGAAGTCTTCCACTCTACTGGAAGATTTATTAGAATTTTTGAGGAGGTAACAAGCAGTATAGATAAGAGGAACAAGAAGATGTAATACATTTGGACTTCAAAAAGGTGTTCAATAAGGTATTACACATAATGATGCTTAGCGTCGGGTGTCATATTTTAGCGTAGATGCTTGATGAATTAACAGAAGGCAGATAGTTGGGAAAAGAGGAAGGATCATTTTCAGGCCAACAAGCTGTAACTTGTAACTTGTGGAGTGCCACAGAAATTGGTATTGGAGTTACAATTATTTACAATATAAATCAATAACTCGGACAAGAGACATGAATGTGTTTATGGCAAGTTTGCAAAAGAGACAAGTTGTGAGGATGACACAGAGGAATATTGACAGGATATGTGAGTGGGTAAAAACTTGGCAGATGGTATATAATGGTGAGAAACTGAGAGTTTAACAGGTTTTAGCAGATCTGCAAATTGCACTGTTTGCAAGTTTACCCTCAACACTTATCCCTCTTTATTTTCTTTTCATTATCTTTCGGTTTTTAAAACTTTCCCAAGCCTCTGACTTAGAATGATCTTTCCCACATTGTACTTTCTGTTTTCCTTCAATTTGATGATAACCTTAACATCCCTGATTAATCATTGTTAGCTTAACCATTTCTAGAATCTATGTTCCTCATTCGAATATGTTTTTTTTGTGATCCCTGTATATTTTCCAAAATGTCTGCCATTGTTCCCCAACTGCCTTTGCAGCTTAACTCCTTCAGAAGTCCACTCAGGCTAGCTCTGCCCTCATTCCTTTGTAATTGCCCTTTTTTAAGTTTAGCATAGTTATTACAGACCCATGTTTCTCACTGTCAAACTGAATGCTCATGGTCCCTGTTTTCTAGGGGATCTTTTTACTCTGAGGTCAATTATTAAACCTACCTCATTACACATCATTGGATCCAAAATAACTTGATCTCTAGATTCAGAACATATTGTTCTCGGAAACTGTTCCAAATATAGTCTGAATTCTTCCTTGTCACTGCCTCAGTGAATCTGACTTTATTAATCTGCATGAAAATTAAAGTCATCCGTGATTAGTGTACTTTTTTTACATGACCTCATTATGTCTTTATTTATTCTCTGCTGTACTGGATAACTACTGTTTGGGGGCTTATATACTACTCCTACCAGTGTTGTCTTGTCTTTTTGATCTTTCTTAACCTCCACCCATATGGCTTCTACATTTTCTAGTGCAAGATCATTTCTTGCTATTGTTCTTATTCCAGCTCATACTAGCAACTTACCCAACTACCCTTCCTTTTCTTTCCCAGAACAATATGTTCTGAATCCAAAGATCAAGTTTTTTGGATCTGATGATGTGTAATGAGGTCCTTTGAAAAGTCATGTACCCCTGAATATTTCATTCCCAGTTTTGATTTCCTGGTATCTAATGGCTACAAGATCATACACGTTTACCTCTATTTGTACCACTGTTTTACTTCAATTGTTCCACATGCTATTAGCATTCAAGTAAAGAGTCATTATTTTTTTCCTTTTCATTGTTTCTTTCCCCTTTGACCCTGTTTTTACATGTTCTAACACCCTGTCCCTTCCTGTCGTATTCTGGGTATCATTATCCAAATAGCTGCCCTCAAATGCTGCTATATCATTTTGGTTTGTGAACGCCTAACCTATTTATCTGTTTTCAATACATCAGCCCCTCCATCCCAGGAATTAGTGTAGCGTATATCTTTTATACAGCCTCTAATGTTATTGTATCTTTTCTCAAATACGGGGACCAACACTCTACACATTACTCCATGCTAATACATTACTCACAATGCCCTGAGCACCTGTCTTGCCTGATCATCTTTTATGCAGAACCTTATCGAATGCCTTCAGGAAATCCAAATCCTCTATATCTACTGGGTCCCTTTTATTAACTCTGCATGTTACATCCTCAAAAGCTTTAGCAAAATTGTCAAATCTGACTTCCCTTTCACAGAACTATTCTTTAAATAATGGGCTTTGCTTCATCTGACAGTTCACACCCAATATTCATTTGCACTTCCCTGGATGCGTGCAGCTTCAATGGTGCTCAAGAAGCTCAACACTCTCCAGGAGAAACAACCTTATTTATTTGACATCTATCTTCCCCTTTCCTCTCTGCACAGTAGCAGCAGTGTTTGCCAACTAGAAAAGCACAAAAATAACTCACCAATGTTCTTTTGCCAGCACCTTTCAAAACTGTGATATCTATTATGTAGGAAGATAGGAGCAACAGATGCATGGAAGTGCAAGATCCCCTTTGAAGTCACACAATGTCCTGAAATGACACAATATTTGCACTCTTTCATCATTGCTAGGTCAAAAAACCCCTCCCTTACAACACTATGGGTGCACTTGCACCCCAAGGAATGCAGCATTCACAAAGCAGCTCATCTTCACCTTCTCCTGTTTCACAAATTAAACAAAACTCAGCATCCTCCTCTCCCACCTAGAACTGCATTGAAGTACCAGCCTATTATTTGTATAAACCTTTTGTCCTTGAACCAATGACTTTCTAGTTATGGAGTGAGACTGCTATCATTGAGCCAAGGCTAGTATTAAAGCCAGAGAACTTGAAAATGGTTGAATGCGTCAAATCTCTAGTTCCAGGATGAGGCACTTAGAGAGCAGAGTGGGAATCAGTGTATTGTGTTATTGTCACATTCTTGGCTAAATAGAGATGGAGTGTTGTGTAGCATGCAAGAGTGAACAGTCGTCTTTGTATGCAATGTTACAAATTGACTGTGAGGCATTATGAGAAGCCTAGGGAATTAAGGCAGTGCTTTTAGTCTTAGATTCCTCCATTTGAAAGTAGGAATGAAAATTTGTGCTGCTACTGAGAAAATGCATTTATAAGGTAATAATTTAAGGCATCAATCTTAACTGACAGAGTATTTTGCCTAAAACTGGGGATAAAACCTGCAAGATGCAGCTAACTATGAGAAGGTGTCTCTCCATTGCATGAGGTCCATGATGATTCAACAGGAAGGTATTCCGCCTCCCCCTTCCCACACCATCTTCTCTCGTCTGAGATTATCTGTGAGGTTCCACCTTTTTTCCCCCCCTTTGTCAAAGCTTCAGTGGAAGATCAGTGTTAGTGCCTTAGAAATGGGAAGTAGGAGATCAGTGGAAAGTTGTAGAAATGCTTTCCGTATAACTAATGTGCCAATCCATAATGTTGCTTTCACCTAATCTAATACTATGGACACACTTAACATTTTTAAAATTTTGTTTCTTTCCCCACTCTAGCCCTGTATCAGTGCCATTAATGACATATTGAAAGCAAACCTCATTTTAATAATTGGCATAGCCTTTGGACTGGCAGTGATTGAGGTAAAACAATGTCACGAATTCTTTCCCATTTCAGTAGATACATTGACCATTTTCTGTTATTAATTCTGCTGTGTTCTCTTTAGATCTTTGGATTGGCCTTCTCTATGATCCTGTATTGCCAAATCAAGAACAAGTGAAAACGAGAGTTTTCTTCAGTCAGTGCATTAGTTCATTACAGATATTTTGTCTTGGGCATATGACTCATTCTTGTGCTTAAATTGTAGTTTTGAAATTCTGATTAATTTGATTTAAACCTAGAATGTAACTCAGCCATTTGTGCTCCTCATTATATCCTGTTGGTTTACTATATGTGCATGTACAGATGCATCTTGCCATCTTGCAAAATGGCGTTACAGTTGAAAGTGAGGCCATTCACTTTGTCTTATTTGCATGCTGAGCGATTGTGAAGTGAACAGAACTTGCAGCCCTTAGGTTTAGTGTGCTCTTAAAAACCAATTTCCTTGTAATGTTGAATTCTTCCACAGCGATGAAGCTGTATTTGAGTCAAATAAAAGTTTACTGTAGCAGATAAAAACTGCTTATGAAATAATTGATCAAAAGGTGAGAGACTCTTTGAAGAATGGGTGAGGGAGGGGTGGAATGGTCTATGCCAGGAACATGAAAGAGGTCCAACACTTTGGTAGACTGTCATGCATCAAACAGAAAACAAAATGTGGGCTGTGAACGAGGCTGTAACTTAGTAGTAGAGTAATGGTGGAAGGATGCTTCTCTGACCAGAAATCTCTGACTAGTGGTGTTTCGCAGGGATCAGTGCTGGGATGCCTGGTGTTTGTAATATGTCAATGAGTTGGAGGTGAATATAGGTGGCCTAGTCAGTAAGTTTGCAGATGGCACAAAGATTGGGGAGCTGCGGATAGTGAGAAGGATTGCCAGAGGATTAGGCAGTATATAGATAGGTTAGATACTTGGGCGTAGAAATGGCATGTGGAATTTAATCTGGACAAATGCGGCACGGTGGCACAGTGGTTAGCACTGCTGCCTCGCAGCGCCAGAGACCCGGGTTCAATTCCCGCCTCAGGCGACTGACTGTGTGGAGTTTGCACGTTCTCCCCGTGTCTGCGTGGGTTTCCTCCGGGTGCTCCGGTTTCCTCCCACAGTCACAAAGATGTGCAGGTCAGGTGAATTGGCCATGCTAAATTGCCCGTAGTGTTAGGTAAGGGGGAAATGTAGGGGTATGGGTGGGTTACGCTTCGGTGGGTCGGTGTGGACTTGTTGGGCCGAAGGGCCTGTTTCCACACTGTAAAGTAATCTAAAGTAATCTAAAGTAATCTAATCTAAAAAAAAAATGCGAGGTGATTTTATTTTGGACGATCTAATGGAGGAGGGATGTGGCAGTAAATGACAGAGCCCTTGGTAGCATCAATATACAAATGGATCTAGGTGTTACAGATCCATGGTTGGCTGAAAGTGGAAACACAAGTGGACAAAATGATCAAGAAGGCATACAGCATGTTTGCCTTCATTGGACGGAGTATGGAGCATTAAAAAAATTGGCAAGTCACATTTCAGCTTTATAGAACTTTAGTTAGGCCACATTTGGGATAATGTGTACAGTTCTGGTCGCCATACAACAGAAAGGATGTGGAGGCTTTGGAGAGGATACAGGATGTTGTCTGGTTTGGAGGGTATTAGCTATGAGGAGAGTTTGGACAAACCTGGTTTGTTTTCACTTGACCGTCAATGGATGACCCGTGACCTGATAGAAGTTTACAAAATTGTCAGAGGCATGGATAGAATGGATAGTCAGAGCCTTTTTCCCAGGGCAGAAATGTCAATTTCCAGGGATCATAGGTTTAAGATAAAAAGGTGTAAATTTAAAGATGTGAGAGGCAAGTGTTTTACACAGAGGGTGGTAAGCGCTTGGAATGCACTGCTGGTGGAGTTGGTCAAGGCAGATACAATAGCAATGTTTAAGAGACATGTATGAATATGCAGGAACAGAAAGATGTGAACCACATAGAGGCAAAGGTTTTTAGTTGAGAAAGGCATGATGTTTTGGTGCAGTCGTGGTGGGATGAAGGGCTATTCCTGTGCTATATTGCTCTTTTGGTCTAAGTGTTTTGCATTACTGTCACATAATATATTACTCCTCACTGACTCTAGAGGACCAGAACATGCTTCAGTTCATCAGGATATAGAGCTGAATTAATATTGATGTGAAATTTGCAGAAAGAACAATTAAGTTATTAGTGCTCACTCTTCAGTAAATTAGGCAGAAATTTCCTGCGTCTACACATGCACTTGAACACAGAGATCAGTTGGTTGCTGCCTGAGTTGCCTTGCTCCTTCCTAAGCATTCTTATATCTCACTGAAGGGCTCAGCATTCATGTACACACAAGATGTGATCCTTAACCACTAAACATGTCAGAAGCAGGTAACTTGTCCATTCAAGTGGAAACTAATTTTTAATAGCATATTATTAATAAATTACTACCAGGCAGCCCCTCTAGAACTGAAAATTTATTTCTTAAAAAAATTTTAGTCTCATTCCTTAAGATTTACTTTCTTACACTTTCAGCAGAATAACTTGCAAACCTTTTCTCTGAAAAATATTTCTAGTTTAATGAGCCATCGTTTGGTGATTAGAGTCTCACTAGAACACAACTGGTGTCTGGACAACTTTTAGTAAGTTTTTTGGAATAGGAAACAAGCCCAATTTGATGTCCCCCCAGTTGAGGACAATTGAATTTGTACTGATGGGGATTTTTAGAAAACATTTTGTTGGACACCGTTTAAGTGGAAACTGTTATATTTGGAAAAAGCTGACTATTTTAGGTATGGCAACTGTTTTGTAATTGGTTTTAAGACTGAAGAGCAAGGCAAAATGGTTAAAATCGGTTTGTGGCATTTCCATGGCTGCCGCTTGTGTATTTGTAGTGATTTAATGATAAATGAGCCAAAGCTTATATGACTACTTTTTGAGGAAGTTAAAAATGAATAGGTGTCTGTGCATTGTGGATTGTAAATTTTAAATGGGTTTATAATCACTGGAATTACAGATTTACTTTTGTAAGTAATAAGAAAAATATATAAACTGAGCATGGATATTGTATGTGAAATGTACTGGTGTGAATAGTTTTTATTCCAATATTATTTATCAGTTAAAAGGAACAACCTGAGGATGCTGGAAATCTGAAACCAGAACAGTAATTGCTGAAAAAACACAATAGGTCTGGCAGTGTTGGTGGAGAGAAAGCAGACCTTTCTGAAGAATGGTCACTGAACCTGAAACATCACCTCTGCTTTCACAGCAGTGTTCTTGACTCTCAAATACCCTTGGGGCGCTTAGGAATGGACAAGGAATGCTGGCTTAGCCAGTGTGCTTGCATCCTGTGAATGAGAAATAACAATGTTACATCCGTTTGTTACAAATGAGAGAGAATATAATCATAATTCAACTGGTAGCATTTTAATGGGGTGAAAGAATAGAGAAATTTAAAAGAATAATTACAACTGAGAATGAACAGTCAAAAAATAATTCCCTGGTTGATGAATCAAGGAGGCAAATTTCGAGAAGAATGTTATTAAAACAGCGAAATAACTAATGCATATAATTATCAAAGCTTTAGTTTATTCTGATGTTTGAGAAGCCCCTGGAAGAAAAATGGAAAATAATGCAAAAAAATGGGATTTAAATAAATATTAATAACGGGGATAATTAATATTGATATTAATGTTAATATTAATTATGATTAATGGGGATAATTACCTCTTGTGCTGGTTTATTTTCTTTCACAATAATGTACATTGCAGATTTGTGAATGTAAATATTTTAATTTTAAACTGCTGGGGCTGTATTTCCCGCACAATTTCATTTATTAATGTTTTATTGATTGTGCTAACTTTAATCTTCATACGGAAGCCCTGACCACACTTTTCTTTTTTAGTGTGTGTGCTTTCCAAAAGAAAAATCTGAGCTCTCTTCTGCAAATCAATTATCATCCAGATTTCTGGTACAAAGCTAGTTTTCTTCCTAATGTTTTGCAGTTTGAACACCAGTGCTTGGTACTGCAAGTCTCCTTAATGATGATAATGCTGAATGAAATAGAGCAATTTCTAACTACACAATGGACAATATTTGCTTTGCAATCAGCCTTTTGAAATATTGCCAGATTTGTGACCCATAGTTGCAACATTTTTCAGTGCGGGTGGTTTGATTGGTTTTACCACAAGTTTTAACAATATATAAACGAACAAGCACTTTATACTTGAAACGATTGTCATTTATTTCAATCAAGTAGAGCAGTAATTATGTTTGTTTTCATGAGTGATCGAACTGTTTCTTTTACAAAAACAATTTTATTTTGCAATTTTATGATTGTTACTGTTATATAGTTAGAATGAATACATATTGGGTAATTTTGTTCTAGGTATGCTGGTCATTCGTGCAACAGTCAAAGGGCCAGGAAACTCACATTATATTATCTTCAAAAATTACTATCTTGGGTCAATTTTATGACTAAACTGTTATCTCTGAAAATTTGCGTGAAACATTCACATTTGAAAATGAAGAAAATAAAGTGTTGTGTTTGAGCAAATAAGAGGGCTATTGAAATCTGGAGTCATAGAGTCATAGAGATGTACAACAAAGAAACAGACCCTTTGTTCCTACTCATTCATGCTGACCAGATATCCTACTAATCTAGTTCCATGTGCCACCACTTGGCCCATATACCTCCAAACCCTTCCTATTCATAAACCCATCCAGATGCCTTTTAAATGTTGTAATTGTGCCAGGATCCACCACATTCTCTGGCAGCTCATCCATACCTGCACACCACCCTCTGTGTGAAAAGTTGCACCTTGTGTCCCTTTTAAATCTTTCCCCTATCATCCTAAACCTATACCCTCTAGTTCTGGACTCCCCCACCCTGGAGAAAATACCTTGTTTATTTACCCTATCCATGCCCCTCATGATTTTATAAGCTTCTATAAATTCAACCCTCAGCCTCTGATGCTCCAGGGAAAATAGCGCTAGCTTTTCCTATAGCTCAAACCCTCCAACCCTGGCAACATCCTTGTAAATAATTTCTCAACTCTTCCAAGTTTCACAACATCCTTCCTATAGAAGGGAGGCCAGAATTGCACGCAATAATCCAACAGTGACCTGACCAATGTCCTGCACAGCCGCAACATGACCTCCCAACTCCTATAGTCAAATCTTTGACCTTCTGGATCACCAGGAACAATGAGGCAGAAAATACAATACTTAAGAAGAGAATTGGACCGATATTTGAAAATAGACTGTAAGACATTGGAGGCAAATATTGTACATTGTAGTACACAAGTCAACCTATTGAAGCTTGAAAATTCCTTCCTTAAATGGACATTGACTTTTGTGCCAAGTAGATACTGAGCTTTCATGGTTGGTTGAAGTGGTTACGTTTTCAAATTTTAGAAAAGCCACTAATCAATTTTTTTTTAACAAAGCCACGAACTCTAAATCATATCAAGTTTTATTTAATGAAATAATTCAACAAATCAATTTGAACTACAGTCATAGTGTGTTTACCATCTTCAGTGTAAAATGTTTATCAAATTCATCAAGAGTTATTTTGGCTATTGCATCATCAGAGCAATCATACTCCAGGTCAAATGTGGAACTTCAACTTCATAATCATCCCTCCACAGCAAATCGCCATCCATTGAATTAGATTTTTTTTGAACAATCTGATGAGAGTTTACGTACTAATCTGATGAGAGTTACCACATTTTGATGAGGCAACCGCATGAACCATGAAGTGGGGCAGCATACTAATTGCAACACTTTGTGGAGTTTCATTCTCCACCAGCCATCCATCCAACCTGTGGGCATGAACATGTTTATTAAATGATTTGTTAAGGCACACATCTGAATGTTGAATTATGAATGTTAGAACTCCTGGTAAAATTATTTTTTTTCTAGCAGGTGAATTCTGATCATGTCCCATACTAATATGATAAAGTTGACACTGGGACACACATTTCACACATCAAGCCAACCATTGTCATGAACAAGCCCAAAATCTCCTGCAGTAAATTTGATTTCTGTTGTGGTTTTCTGTTTGATTGCTGCTATAGATATTAATTTTATTCTGTCGACTATGCAGGCTAATGCCACAGTGAATTAATAGTTCATTATTACTAAACTACTTTTCTAAATTAATCTTCCTGTGCCCTTTGAGTTTTTACAAGAACTGAATTTGAAACTTTCCACTTCACAATTCAGTTGCTGGCATATTGAAATTCCTCAGTGTTTGATCCATGTTGCTGATCTGACAATGATTAACTTGTACTTTTAGGACAAGGTTTCTTTGCAGATTTCTGAGTAATCTTTGTCTTAATCTGCACCACTAAACATTTTTGTTCCATAAAGCTATACCAACCAGCAGTTGCTATGAAATGTTACTGAAGACCAGATTTGATTTGTCCCACAGTGTGTATGTTTGCATTGTATTTCCAGTGATGATGCAAACATTGCCATGATTTGTAAGGACCCATTCTCATGATTCCTTGTCAAGATCAAGCTAGTGGTGGTCCCTGACCTCTTGATTTGATTTTATCTGATCATGGGCATTTTCTTCAAGGCTGGTTCCTCCTTCGATTCCCACATTCGTTTTAGCCAGCACTGAATTGCCTAGCTGAAATACAATTAGTTGATGAGTTAGCGATGAGTTCCAAATTTTAGCCCAAAATCAGGTTTTTACTCTGTAGACTAGTTCTGCATTATGGCACTGATTAAACTGGGGTCATCCTATACACCAGGTTGACTTCTTATGCAACAATCCACAGCACATGGAATTGATTTAAAGTGAAAGGATTTACATTTGACAAAGGTGCAGTAGGCTAAATGATCACTTATGCTCTAAATTCTACCATTCTAAGCAATGGTGCCTTGGTAAACTGTAACCGAATGTGCATCATTTGTAAACATTGCCTAGCTTTTACCTATTTCATAATTATGATTTTAAACCAAACCTGCTCAAAATCAATAACCATTGGCTGTAGATTGACCAGCTGACCACTCTCTTGGATGTTGCACAGAAACTTGCTCATTTAGGTGTGCAAAGCAATCCTATCATTTGTTTGGGGACTGGCTTAAACTACTTGAAAATCAAATTGTCAATATTTGGATGGAAACACTCCTGCCGATCAAAGCATTTTATTCTCTAAGGTTGTGGAATAAATAGAGTCATAGAGATGTACAGGACTGAAACAGACCTTTTGGTTCAACTCGTCCACGCCGACCAGATATCCTAACCTAATCAAATCCCATTTGCCAGCAATTGGCCCATATCCCTTTAAACCCTTCCTATTTATATACCCATCCAGATGCCTTTTAAATGTTGCAATTGTACCACTTCCTCTGGCAGCTTATTCCATACACACACAACCCTCTGCGTGAAAAGGTTGCCCCTTACTTACCTTGTAAATTTTTCCCCTCTCACCCTAAAGCTATGCCCTCTAGTTCTGGACTGCTCCAACCCAGAAAAAAGAGCTAGTCTATTTACCCTATCATGGCCCTCATGATTTTATAATTTTCTATAAGGTCACCCATCAGCCTCCGATGCTCCAGGGAAAACAGCCACAGCCTATTAAACCTTTCCCTAAAGCTCAAATCCTCCAACCCTGACAACATCCTTGTAAATCTTTTCTGAACCCTTTCAAGTTTCACAACATTCCTCCAACAGGAAGGAAACCAGAATTGCACACAATATTCCAAAAGTGGCCTAACCAATGTCCTGTACAGCCGCACCATGACCTCCCAACTCCTATACTCAATGCAATGTCCAATAAAGCAAAGCATACCAAATGCCTCCTTCACTATCCTATCTACCTGCGATTCCACTTTTAAGGAACTATGAACCTGCACTCCAAGGTTTCTTTGTTCAGCAACACTCTCCAGGTCCTTACCATTAAGTGTACGTGTCCTGCTCTGATTTGTCTTTCCAAAATGCACCACCTCGCATTTATCTAAATTAAACTCCATCTGCCACTCCTCAGCCCATTGGCCCATCTGATCAAGATCCTGTTGTAATCTGAGGTAACCTTTTTTGCTTACCACTACACCTTCAAAATTGGTGTCGTCTGCAAGCTTACTAACTATACCTCCATATTAACATCCAAGTCATTTATTTAAATGACAAAAAGCAGTGAACCGAGTACCGATTCTTGTGGCACATCACTGGGTACAGATCTCCAGCCTGAAAGGCAACCCTCCACCGCCACCCTCAGTCTTCTACCTTTGAGCCAGTTCTATATCCAAATGGCTAGTTCTCCCCTGTATTCCGTGAGATCTAACCTTGTGAATCAGTTCCAGAGAAACAATGGTGAAAGTCCTCACAAAACTTACTCAAAGTCAAAGGTCCTTGACCATTTGTGATTTTTGACATTTAAATCAGTCCTGTAGCCATGGTACGTAAATGGAGAGCAACTGTGCCTCTGTTTTCTATTTTCAACAATAACTCGTTTATTGATATGACTGAAAAAAGACTTATGTGCATGAACATCTATATTACACAAATTGTTGAGAGACTTCCCAGCACCCAACTCAATCAGTTCAAAGAGTGAACTGCCATGGATAAGTTCTCTGCATTTAAACAAATTATCCCTGAGATAAACCAAAGCTTCGTTCTTAATAAATTGAATTTGAATGGGTAAGGAAGTCATCTGTTACTCATCACCTCAAAAGTTATGGGGCAGCAAACCAAAAACAGCGAATTAGTTTATTTGGATGTTACGTTTTGTTGTCGAAACTGGAAATTGCCCATGTAGTTCACCTGCAAATCTGATTCAAAATTGATGTTTATTTCCCATATGATAGGTTTGTAAATTCAGGTACAAAATGTGAATGTGGCGAGCAAAGCTAGTCTTTGCTAGTTTAATATAACTGCATGGTTTGCTTGGCCATTTCAGGAGGCAGGTAAAAGTCAATCACATACACTGTATATGACTTCAGATCCACATTGTAATGGCAAAAGATTTCCTTTACAAAAAGGCATCAACAATCCAATAGTAACAGTATTAATAGTAATTAATGCCATTTTAAAATTTTTATTGCAGGTTTATTTAATCAGTTGCATTTAAATGCTCCACCTGCTGTGATGGATTTGCGCTCACAAGCTGAATCATTTATCAAGGCTTCTGAATTCTACTATAGTAACACAATGGCAGCACTACAATACTGCATATTAAGGAATATTAATAAGGATTAATCGTTTCTATCAATCTAATTTTATTATGATAAATTAATCAGTTATAATCTTTGAATTGTTTCAGTTCAAGGGCAACCAAAAGAAAGAATACTAACAGTCTGAGAAAATTTAATGAACCAGTTTAAGTATTAGGTGCAGTTTAGCTACCATCTCAGAAGAAAAATGATCAAGTCACTTGTATCCTGTGAGCTCTGCCCAAAGTCAGGTCTGAAGTCAGCTCATTGTCCAGTGATACTTCATTTTGAGTCATTTCCTTGGTGATTTGCCTCAGTGTTGATTTAGTATTGCCATCCACTCTTGCAGAACTTTGAGAAGGTCCCAAATCTTCCTCAGCTGGAATGGGAATCAAATGCATGCTGGTGTTATTCTGAACTTTACACTAAACATTCAGCCAAGTGAGTCAACTGCTCCCAGCAAGACAAAGAAGATACTCAAGATGACAGTGGATAAATGGACTGTAGTATAGGAAAGGACTGGGGGATTATGACGGATTGGGCTTCTGAGCTTTGAAAGGAGTCAACTGATGGAGAATGTAAGAATGTACAAGGTGTTGGAGGACATTGATCAAGTGAATCTACAGAATTGCTTCAAAATATTATGGGCTATTGAAACAAATGGCAGAGGGAAACAAACATAAATTAGAACAGTCCTCAGAAAGCATTTCTTTCACACGGACAACCACTAACAGGAGGATGGGCTAAGTGCTACCCTTATTAGCTGGTGAAAATGTAGACATTGATTTGAATTTTCTCAGCCCACTGAACTATGTGGGCAATGACAGATCTGTTCAGAAATTCAAGATTCTTCCCAATGGGAAAACAAAGGTCAGATTTTGCACCAATTTTTGAATGGTGAGATGAAAATCTCACTGGTGGTGGTGAGAAGGCTATTTGTATATATTTGTATCTCATTAGTACCTCATTTCACCTCATTGATGTGCAATTTTGTATTCTCCCACACACTAGAGGGTGACAATTGCTGACATGGAAGTCTGTGTCAGAAGCTGGTAGCTCCAGCTCCCTATTTGCTCCTCCACCTCTATCTTGGCCAACAGTCCCCAAAATCTGAAAGTGTGCTATATGGGCAGTGACTGCCTGGATATTCCCATTCACGACATTGGACACGTACCCGCTTCACCAAATCCTTGAGGGCACATCTTCAACTCACTTAGGAAACAGTTCTTCATTTCAATCCTGCATTTTGGAGGACCCTGGCACTTTTTGTTGTAATGATGCAGCCCTGCCACTTTGCTCTCAGGGACAAACAGCCATCATATGGATTAGACCAAGGTCAGGGCTCCTCACTTGCTGTATTAGTGATCACTCACTTTGCACTTTCTTGAATATCCATAGCATCATTGTCTCAGAGTCATAGAGATGTACAGCACTGAAACAAACTCCTTGGTCCAACTCGCTCATGCTGACCAGATACCCTGAATTAATCTAGTCCCATTTGCCAACACTTGGCCCATATCCCTATAACCGCTTCCTATTCAAATCCCCATCCAGGTACATTTTAAATGTAATTGTAACAGCCTCCACCACTTCCTCATTCCATACACGTACTACCCTCTGCGTGGAAAAAGTTGTCTCTTAGGTCCCTTTTAAAATTTTCCCCTCTCACCCTAAACCTATGCCCTCTAGATCTGGTCTCCCCCACCCCTGGGAAAAGTTTTGTCTATTTACCCCATATTTGCTCTCAGGCTGTGCCTTGACATTTTGCATTTTGCCAATTTATTTCGAATTTAAAAAGCTCATAGTGTTTCTTATCTTATCTTTTAGTGCAGATACAGAGCTAAGCAGCTTGCTACATTGTCAGGAGTTGTTGCGCAGCACCGTGTTACATCAGTGCCACATCCAGAACATATGCTGGCAGGTTATGTGGAAAACATACTTAATGTGATTCTGACAATATAATTAGATTTCAAAATCTGAGGGAAATGATCCTTGGAAAACTCATGGAGGACTGTTATAGGTTAGGGCCCTTACTGTAACCTGTCAAGGGTAGTATCTGACCTCAGTTCAGGAGCTTGAGGTGGTCAAGGCCAGGGGTACTGTATCTCTACAGTCTGAGAGTGGGTCACATTCAGTCCTGCAAATCCAGTGATTTGTGTTAAGGCAATCAGGGAGCTGCACAGAGATCAGTCAGGGGCCCAGTCACTCATCAGCTGTGGCTGTCTGTCCAAGTTGGTTGGGGGATGGACTACAGACAACCCTGAAGGGTCTGCGAATGAAAAATCAAGGGGGGGGGGGGGGGGTGGTGCTATGGCAGAGATGCTGGGAAAGTTAATTGTGGGACTTGGAGGCAACTTGCTTGGATACAAAAGGGGGTCATTGCATTAATCAGTAACCATAGCATCCTGCATTTTTTAACCAACAGCCCCATCGATTAGAATATTGTGACCATAGGTTTCAATAACTCTTTTTATTAACCTGGATGCTCTGTTTATGGAAAGAACATTGCCTTTTGATTTACTTACGTATAAAAAAAACTTGAAAAGCAATGGAATGTTCATTCCGACTTGCATTAACACAACAAATTGTTTTGTCAGATTGGGCAGCTAACATTTTGAGTCAATCTTTTTATCTCATCAACAACAGAAAATAAAATGCAGAGGTTTTCCAGCCTGGCTGGTGTTTGTGTTTCAAAATTAAGGAATTCTGAAACTTCCCCGTCCAGAAATAATCTCCAGGAAGAGTAGCACTCTGTAAATACAATTCATATCCTATACATTTCACATTACTATATTTTAGTGTGGTTGTGGACTTGGAATATCCAGTTGCTAAATAATATTGTTCACATAAAAATAAGTAAAAAAGTTTTTTTAAAAACCTGTCAATGTAATGATAGCATCCAGGAATTCAAGTAATAAGTGCAGGATTTGTCCTGAAGACTTGTCAACTGATGGATAATTTTATTGGTATATAATTAGTGAAGGTGCTCACATTAAAGAATATATCTGCCCATGTATAATTAAGCATTAGTATTTAACAGAAGAAGGTAACTATCTACGTCTAGTATTGCATGGGATGTGCTTTGTATGTATGCATAATAAAGCATGTTGGGCAACACGGAGAGCAGTCCAATAGCAACCTCCATCAAACACTCCCCGCGTTTTCAAATACTATAAACAGCTTTGTCGAGGTTAGACTTTTAACAAATTTATTTTCTCTCCGGGTAGATCAGTGTAAATTTACACTGGTCAGATTAGATTCTGCTGGCATTACGCCATGTGACCACTAAATGGACAGTAGTAGTCTATAGTTAACATCAAAGCATTTAAAATCGTAGTTTGAGCCTTTTGCATAATGTGCTTCCAGTAAGAAGTTAACAAATAAAACATACAAAGAAATACTGCAAAGTAAGTAGGTTAAAACAATAAATAGCTCATTAGATTTTAATTTAAACATAAGCTATGTTTTAGGAGATTTCTGTCTTGCATGAAAAAAACTGCTGTCAAATGTTTAGAAAGCTATTTACTCTTGGAAAATACACGTCAGCAAGCTTGTGTTAAAGTTGTCCCAAAAAGCACAGAATTTGCATTAGTGGTGACAGATAAATTATTTGCATTTCCCAACATTCCTCTCTCAGACTGACAGCAGCTTTGAGAGTCTGTGCATGCACACTTAATTGCGGAAAAGCACAGGTTATTGTCAATCGTTCTATGTTTTGCCATAGGGTATATTGTGAAATATCCCCAGACCGCAATCAAATAAAACTCACCGAGCGGATGTGGACTTGACTGTTTACATTTGGTCTCACCAGATGGATCAGGTGAAGTTCACCGACTGTCACTCTGACCCTTTTTATGAAAGAAGAAAGCTCCATATTTCGAACAACAGTTCATGCTCAGGACTTCTGCAGAAATGTGAGGCGATACTTCAATCCCTGGTATAGAACTATCAGTAGAAGGCAAACCAATCCCCCTTATAGAGCAATCAGCTTCCATACTCTGAAGTATAAAGGTCCTGACAGCCACATTGACAGCTTTTGTCAAATGCTAAGTAGAAAAGGGTGAGTGTGATGTTAGGGAAGGTTGACAGCTAAATAGGATGCCAGCTGAGTAAGAACCTGAATGGGCAGTGGTACGCTACCAGAGGTATTTGCCAAATGAGCAGAAGCTAGGTACCTGCCAGGTAGGGTGCTAGGATGCCATGTAAGTTGTGTGCCAGCTGGGGAGGGGGATGTATAGTGCCAGGGTTAGGATGAGCAAAGGGTTGGGTGCCAGGATACAAGGTCAGTAGGGTGCAAATGAGCAGGGCTTGCAGTATCAGGTAAGTAGAATACCAGCTCAAAATGGTTGGTGGGATGCCAGGTGGGACGATGGCAGGGTAAGGGAGGCCATGTTTAGGGGAGCTAGGGGTCATGGGGAAATCTTGACCAGCAGGGTGGGTGGGTATAGGGTCTGGGCGATTTGGGTGCAGAGGCAGGGAAGCCAGACTGGGTCCAGATTGGTCTGTTGGGGTGAAGGGGATGGTGGGGTGTAGGAGGTGGTGGGGTGAAAGGGTGGTGGAGTGAAGGAATGTGGAGTGAAGGGGATGCGGTGAAAGGGGGTGGGAGGTGAAAGGTGGGGTGAATGTGAGGTGGAGTGAATGGGGTGGAGTGAACCGGGTATGATGGGTGAAGGAGGTGGTGGGGTGAAGAGGGTGGTGGGGTAGGGTGTGAGTAGAATTTAATGATGTATGAGGAAGGGGTTTTGGTTTGACCTTGTAGTTGGGTGTTGGGGATTCGAGTCAGCATGGGGAAGGGGTGTCAGGTCCTGGGAAGTGTTATGTTGGGATGTCGGGAGTGTAATGGATCTGAGGGAAGTGTGGTTGGGGATCGCTGAGGTATGCAGTGGGTCTGTTAAAATAGTCACTCAGGAGTTAGACGATGTAATTATTAGTCTCACTCTTCCTGAATAAGTATTTTATATAATTTTGTCAGAACCTCCCTGAAGTACCAAAATGGTGCCTTTTGGGGGGTTTCAGGCATAAAGGAAAAATTAATTTCCTGGGAAGTTCCTTCAGAGGTTGGTCCAACAGGGATTCTGCAGGGGCCCCATGTGCAACTCCCAACTACATTGGAATGACACCTCGAGGGTCAGCTGAAAATCCAGGCCATTATAAGAACGATTAAGGCATTTACGGTTTTGTGTGAACTTCAGCTGTTTCATCAATGACCTTCCTTCCATCATCAGGTCAGAAGTGGGGATGGTTGCTGATAATTGCACAATGTTCAGCACCATTTGTGACTCCTCAGATACTGAAGCAGTCCAAGTCCAAATGCAATGAGATCTCAACAATTTGGCTGACAAGTGGCAAGTAACATTTATGTTACACAAGTGCCAGACAATGACTGTTTCCAATAAGAGAGTATCTAACCATTAGCCCTTGATATTCAATGGCATTACCATTGTTGAATCCGCAAGCAATACCCTGGGGGCTACCATTGACCAAAATTGAACTGGGCCAGCCATTTAAATAGTAGTTACAAGAGCAGGTCAGAGGTTAGGAGTCCTGCAGCAAATAACACCTTGTGACTCCCCAAAGCCTGTCCACTGACTACGAGGCATAAGTCAGGAGTGTGATGGAAAAGTCTCCACTTACCTGGATAAGTACAGTTCCAACAACACTAAAGAAGATCGAGCAATCCAAGACAAAGCAGCCCACTTTATTCCTATCATATCAACAAATACGCAGTCACATCACCTTCAACCCTTGGTAACAGCAGTGTATACCATCTAAAAATAGACTACAGGAATTTACCAGGGCTCCTTAGACAACAGCTTCCAACCTAACAATCATTGTCATCTAGAAGAACAATGGCAGCAGTTACGGGGAACACCATTGCTGCAAGTTCCTCTCCTTGCTTTCCTGACTTGAAATATATCCCCATTCCTTCACTTCACAGAGTCAAAATCCTGCAACTCCCTGACCAGCATTATGTGTACCTACTCCAAATGATCTGCAGAAGTTCAAGAAAGCAGCTTACCGTCACTTTCTCAAAGGCAGTTGGGGATGAGCAGTAAATGCTGGCCCAGCCAGGGAAAGCCAATTCCCCTGAATTAATTTAAAAAAAAACACCATGGAACTGAAAATGTATATGTGTGCTAAATTCATCAGTAATGCACTATCTACAAGATGCATTACAGTAATTCATCAAGGCCCCTTCAACAACAGCTTCCAAACTCACAACCTCTACTAGCTATAAGGACAAGGGCAGCAGATGCACAAGAACATAAGCACCAATAAGTTTCACTCCAAGCCATAATCACTTAGAATTAATCATACAATCCCTACACTGTGGAAGCAGGCCATTTGGCCCATAGAGTCCACTCTAACCTTCTGAAGAGCATCCCACCCAACCTACATTTCCCATGGCTAATCCACCTCGCCTGCACACTATGTGCAATTTAGCATATAGGAGGAAACTGGAGCACACCCACAGAGAAAACGTGCAAACTCCAAACAGAGGTTGCCTAAGGCTGGAATCGAATCCAGGTCCCTGGTACCATAAAGCAGTAGTGCTAACCACTGAGCCACCACCATTCCTTTACTGTGACTGAGTCAAATTCCTGAAACCACCTTTCAAACAGCACTGTGAATGTTCATTCATCCCAAAGGCTACAGCAGTTTAAGAAGACAGCTCATTCCATCTTCTCCTTGGTAATCAAGGATATGCGATAAATGTGAGCTCAGCCAGTGATGTCCATACCCCATAAACTAAAAAAACACTGCCACAAGAAGCAAAATGTTTTACCTGTAGCACAACAAATTTCTCCACTATAAAACCTACCAAACATCTTTTTTAGAAGTTTCTGATATTTCAGCTTCTGCCTTAATCCCACATTTGTGTTCCAGTAATTTATTTCATTTCCTGTAACATATTTTAAAAATGAAGGATAGTCATTGGCCCAAGTGCTTTTGGTAAAACATCAACATTTGTGTTGGGCTGGTGGTCCCTTTAAGAACTAGGTTCCTCTGAAATGTTTTTCATAAAATGCCATTTAATGCTAGTCAGTGAGCATGTGACCAAGTTGCGTCTGTGACAAACAATGAGGAAAGAATGGTCAATTAGAAGTTACTGATAGGGGCAAGCAAGTTCCTAAGTGTGGCACTCATCTTAGTCAGTGTTTTAATTCAAATTTAGAGTAACCTTGCTGCAGGGAACTTTATTTCTGGCAGAATCTAATTGAAATTAGATATGCTAGCTAAAAGCGTTTAGACTTCGTGCTCACAAAAGAACTCCCAACAATGATTTGTCCAAGAGCAAGAAACTCTCCTCCTCTCTCAACCCATTCCTCCTCTCCATTTGCTTCAACCTCTCTAAAACCTTTTCCCCATTCAGCTCTCTCATCTCTCATAATCAATCCCCTCCATACTGATTTCCTTCCCCACCTTCCAGATCACTGCCCTGTCCCTTCCTCCTGCCCGATCACTGCCCCTTCCCTTTTGATCACTTCCCCTCCCTACTGATTACTCCCTGTCCCTTACTCTGCACCTATCACTTCCCCCATATCCAATCTCTTCCCCTCTCCAATCATTAAAATCCCTTGATCGCTCCATCTTCTTCTTCCAAATCACCCCACACTCCATCGGAATATTCCCCCTCTGATCATTCTCCCTGCTAATACTCAAACAGCTCCCGCCATTCCCCTGATTCCTTGCCCCTCCAAATGACTCCCTTCCTCACTACCATTGGCTTCCCAGCCCCATTGTTTCCCCTCCCTCTTTTGTCCCTCCCACCCTCCCGAACTCTTCTCCCATCACCCCGCCTTTTCCTGACACGTGAGTATTTATTCACTGAACAAGCCAGCAGGATAAGATTACATTTAAAAATGCACCTCCTTTCTACAGTTGTAAACTGTTGATGAATGCTAATGTGTTCAGGAGGAAAGCAATTTCATGGCCTAGCATTCTGCTAAATATTGTAAATGTTTAAATTGTCCCCTTGTGTAAGATTATCCCTTTGAGGGGATTACACTCACTAGCCAATACTGACTACAAAAGGTTTAACTCTTGTGGTTGGACTAACGCCAATACAAGAACTGAACAGTTTATAGCACTGGATGGAAGTTAGTTTTTGACAACTTCTGGAATGGATCTGACCTCTTTGTTACTACGACAAGAGCTCACTGACCTTCACTATTAGACAGAATTCAATCATTTTGGCTAGCATTCCTGAAAGCTGCTCTTAATTGGCCATGGGTCACTAAAGGATTAAAGCAAAATAACTCTGCTTTGTCATATTTTGAGGTGTAAATTGATATTTATGCTGATTTTAACTCTGTCTCTACCAACATGGTAATTTTCACAAACCAGAATTATTTTCAAATTAATGTCAATCTTATGATGAGAAATGGGATTATTTTAATTCTTTTGATGACTCATTGGGGGAAGTGCTTACATGAGTTTCACTTCAAAGAAATTAGGCACAAGAACTAAGGAAATGGTAGAAACAGACACCTTCCACTTCTCAAATGGAGAGGCACATCTCAATGCTCTCCAGGCTGGAAAAGAGTGAAAAGACATTGAGTGGCAAACCAATGTTTGAAGGAAATAACATTAATGAATCTTCAATTAAAACAAAGCTGGCAGAGGAAGTATTCAGGGCAACTAACCTGGAAACAATCATTATGAATGGTGGAGGAGAAACTTTGGAATGTCACTATTATTGAAGAAGGGAGGGAAGGGGAAAAACAGGGAGCCACAGACATGTCAGGTCAACATCAGTTGTTGAGAGGATACTGGAATCTATCACCAGAGACAGAATGAATGAACATTTGGACGAGTATAAAGTGATCAAAGCGAAGCAGTATGGATTTGTGATGTGCAGGACATGGACACAAAGAAACCTCTATACATAACTTCCACAAAGCTAGTGCACATGCAGAAAATGCAATCAAAACAGCTACTGGAAGATTTTAACTCACTCACAACTGATTCAAATGTACAGTATTATAATCAGGCCTAATGCCTCAGTCTGACCGAGTCTTAGTTCTTCAAAAGAAGTATGACATACAGTATTGGATATTAAACCTTAGGAAAGGTAAATACATCTTGGAGGAGGTCAATGTGCTTGTGTAAACATAACTTATATTTCCTTCATTTTAGATGATGAAAGTCATTGCAGTTTTTAAGAAAGGGAGCAGAATATGCTCAAGTAATTAAAACAATATGAAACAAAGAACTGCGGGTGCGAGAAATCGGAAACAAAACCAGAAATTGCTGGAGAGGCTCAGCAGGTCTGGCAGCATCTGTGAAGAGAGAAACAGAATGAGTGTTTTGGGTCAGAACTGAAGAAGGTTCACTGTTTTCTCTAAATTTTCTTCCAAATATTACGAACAACTGATATCCCAGCACTGATTCTGCGGAACACCACTGGTCATTGACATCCAGTCAGAAAAATACACCTCCCCAATACCCTCTATCTTCCATGACCAAGCCAATTTTGTATCCAACTTACCAACTCATCATGGATCCCATGTAAGTTAATCTTCTGGACCAGCCTACCAAGTGTGACCTTGTCAAATGCTTTAGAAAAATTCATGTAGACATCACCCACTGTCCTACTCTAATCAGTCATAGAACATAGAACAATACAGCGCAGAACAGGCCCTTCAACCCTCAATGCTGCGCCAACCTGTGAACTATTCTCAGCTCGTCCCCCTACACTATCCCAAAATCATTCATGTGCTTATCTAAGAATTGCTTAAATCTCTCTAATGTGGCTGAGTCATCTTCATCACTTCCGCCTAATCTCAATTTGTGAGAGGAGAGCTCCCCTGCACAAAATCACACTGACTATCCCTAATAAGTCCATTCTTTTCCACATGTGAGTAAATCCTATACCTAAAAATCTTTTAAATTTCCCTGCCACTGATGTAATGCTCATTGGCCTATTATTTCCTGGATTATCTTTGTTGCCCTTCTTAACCAAAGGAATAACTTCTGGGACCTCACCTGTGGCTAAAGAGGATATGGATATCTCTGTCTTCCTTCCTTGCCTCCCTCAGTATCCTTGGATAGATCTCATCAGGCCCTTATCTACCTTAATGTTTTTCAAGGCAAGATGTTGTCTAACTTGAAAGGGTTCAGAAAAGATTTACAAGGATGTTGCCAGGGTTGGATGATTTGAGCTATAGGGAGAGGTTGAATGGGGAGAAGGGGCTGTTTTCCCTGGAGCATCGGAGGCTGAGGGATGACCTTATTGAGGTTTATAAAATCATGAGGGGCGTTGATAGGCTAAATAGACAAAGTATTTTCCCTGGGGGAGGGGAATCCAGAACTAGGGGGCATAGGTTTAGGGTGAGAGGGGAAAGATATAAAAGAGACCTAATGGGCAACTTTTCCATACAGAGGTTGGTATGTGTATGGCAGGAGCTGCCAGAGGAAGTGGTAGAGGCTAGTACAATTGCAACACTTAAGAGGCATCTGGATGGGTATATGAATAGAAAGGGTTTGGAAGGATATGGGCCGTGTGCTGGCAGGTGGGATTAGATTGGGTTGGAATATCTGGTCGGCATGGACAAGTTGGACTGAAGGGTCTGTTTCCATGCTGTACATCTCTATCACCCTATGACTGTATGACACCCAACCTCTTTCTTAAAATCAACATGATGTAGAATATCAACACACCTCTTCTGAATCTTACTATCGTCCATGTTCTTCTCCTTAGTGAACACTGACGTGAAGCACTGATTAAGGACCTCAATCAATTCCTCTGGCTCCACTCATAAATTTCCTTCTTTTTCCTTGAGTGGACCTACTCTTTTCCAAGCTATGCTTTTACTTCTAATATATGTATAAAACTTCTTGCGATTCTCCTTAATCCTACTGCCAAGGACATTTCATGTCACTTTTAGCCATCCTAATTCCTTGTTTAATTTCTTTTCTGCTTCCTTTATATTCTTCAAGGGCCTTACCTGATTTCAGTTTCCTAAACCTTTTCCTTTTTGACTAAACTTTCATCCAGGGTTACCTAATCTTGCTTTCCTTATCTTTCAGCCTCACAGGAACATGCTGGTCCTGAACTTGATCAATTGGCTTTAACAGACTCATATATGTCAGAAGTGTATTTACTGACAAACAGCCATCCCCGATCTAATTTCTCTAATTCCAGCCAAATACTGTTGTAATTAGCTTTCTCCCAAATAGCACTTTCACCTGAAGATCGGTCTTATCTTTATCCCTAACTGTCTTAAAATTTATGGAATTATGATCACTGTTCCCCAAATGATCCCCAACTGAATCTTTGATCAACTGGCTGGGCTCATCCCCCGTACCAGATCTAATTGGATGATCTATATATTGTTTCAAGAAACCTTCCTGGTTGCACCAATCAAATTCTGCCCGTTCCATGCCCTGGCACTAAGGGAGTCCCAGTCAATATTGGGAAGTTAAAATCACTCACTTCAACAACCCTGTTACTTTTTCATTTTTCCATGATCTGCTTACATATCTGTTCCTTCATCTCTTAGGGAAGCCCATAGGATAACCCCATCAGAGTGAATGTACCTTTATTATTCCCAAGATCTACCCATATGCCATCACTAGATGAAGCCTCCAAGACGTCCCCTTAGTACAGCTGTGACATTCTCCTTAAATCAGGATTAAATCAACCTCCCCAACCATTTACACCCTTCTCAATCATGCCTGAAACATTTAAACCCTGGGGCGTTGAGCTGCCAGTCCTGCCCTTCTCTCAACCAAGTTTGTGTAATGGCTGCAACACCATAGTTCCATGTACTAATCCAGGCGGTAAGCTTAACCTCTATCTTCTTCTTAATCACTTCACATGCTGACCTACTTTTCTGGTTCCCATTCCCACACCACACTAAGTTTAAACCTTCTTGAACAGCATCAGCAAATCTCCCTGTAAGAGTATTAGTGCCCTTCTTATTTAGGTGCAACTTTTACAGGTCTCTCCTGCCCTTGAACAGATCCTAATCAGTGAGATATCTGAATTTCCTTCTCCTACACAAGCTCTTTAGCCATGCTATCAATTGTTTACTTTGAAATTAACTTGATTAACAAGTTTGCCTCCGATGGAAAAGATTTCATATTTAGATTAGATTCCCTAGAGAGTGTGGAAACAGGCCCTTGGGCCCAACAAGTCCACACTGACCCTCTGAAGAGTAACCCTCCCAGACCCATTCCCCTACCCTATAATTACCCCTGACCAATGCACCTAACACTATGGGCAATTTAGCTTAGCCAATTCACCTAACCTGCACATCTTTGGACTGTGGAAGGAAACCGGAGCACCCAGAGGAAACCCACGCAGATACAGGAAGAATGTGAAAACTCCACACAGTTACCCGAGGCTGGAATCTGGATCCCTGACGCTGTGAGATAGCGGTGGTAAGCAGTGAGCCACTGTGCCACCCACTAATTCCCACTTGAGAAACTTAAGAACAATTTCAAACTGACTCTCCAATGTAACATTGAGGTGGTGCTATAGCGTTGGAGGTGCTGTGTGCTATCTGTATAATTTGCCTTTAACAGTGTTCACCTTTAAGGAATAATGTGTTTTATTGTTTTAATAAACTAACCCATAGAGTTAATGTGCAGTTCATTGTCAGAACATTATCATTTACGTGACACTGTCTTTACGATGAGCTGTTAAAATGAGTCCCTGTGTGTGCCCCATGATAAGATGTAGGAGAACCTATAGTTGTACTGTACTTTGTAGAAGAGCAGTGAATGTCCCCATAACCAATATTTACCCCTCAATAAATGTCACTATAATTGACTGCCCCTTACCACTCAGCTGTTGTGGGAATTTATAGTGGAAGTTTCCTACATTATAACAGGACTACACATCAAAAGTACTTAACTGGTTGTAAAGAACATTGGAATGCTCCTAGGACTTAAGTACAGAATAAAGTATAATCAATTTTTGAGAAGCACTATATAAGTGCAAATATTTCCTTAATTATTCCTCAAACATTATTCCGAACCAGAGGACACAGCTTAAAAATACGGGGTAGAACATTTAGGACAGAAATGAGGAGAAACTTCTTCACCCAGAGAGTGGTGGCTGTGTGGAATGCTCTGCCCCAGAGGGCAATGGAGGCCCAGTCTCTGGATTCATTTAAGAAAGAGTTGGATAGAGCTCTCAAGGATTGTGGAATCAAGGGTTATGGAGTTAAGGCAGGAACAGGATACTGATTAAGGATGATCAGCCATGATCATATTGAATGGTGGTGCAGGCTCGAAGGGCAGAATGGCCTACTCCTGCACTATTGTCTATTGTCTATAAACATACAAATTATTTGGTGTAGGGATAAAAATGTACAGGAATAGGTTAGGGGTCTGGGTGGGTTATCCTTCGGAGGGTTGGTGTGGACTTGTTGGGCCAAAATGGCCTGTTTCCAGACCCTAGGGATTCTATGAATTCTGTTAATTTGGTCCTTTAAGCCTCTTCTGCTATTCAATAAAATCATGGCTGATCTGTTTATATTCCTAATTCCACTTTCCTATCTTTGATCCCCTTGCATAACAAGGGGCAAAGATAGGGTAGACAGAAAGAAATATTTCCCCTTGTTGGAGAAATCAATATTCAGGGGCATAGATTTAAAGTAAGGGGCAGAAGGTTTAGAGGAGATGAGAGGAAAAAGACATTTTCATGCAGAGGGTAGTGGGAATCTGGAACTCACTGCCTATAAGGGTAGTAGAGACAGAAACCCTCATGACATTTAAGAAGTATTTAGGTGTGCACCTGATACTAAGGCCTACAAGGTTATGAGCCAGGTGCTGGAAAAGAGTTTGGTGATTGTTTTTTGACCAATGTGGACGTGATTGGCCAAAGAGCCTTTCTCTATGGTGTAGAGCTCTGTGACTTTAAGAATCCATCTACTAAGTAGGTGTAAGTTGGGATAAGTTGTGGTAAGTAAGAATCTATCTACCTCTGCCAAAAACATCAATAATCCTGATTCGACCACCTTTTGAGACACAGAATTCCCAAGTTCCACAACCCTCTGTGAGAAAGTATTTCCCCTCATCTCTGTCCTAAAGGGGTGAGCCATAATTTTAAAATAATTCCCCAGTTTCAGATCTACCCACAAGAATGAACATTTTTTCCACACCCACCTTATCAAGCATGTTCAGGATCTTATTAACTTCAATCAAATCACCCCTTACCCTTCTACTCTGATGAAAACAAGCCTGATTTCTCCAATCTTTCCTCATTAGACAAGCAGTTAATTTCAGGTATCAATCTAGTAAATCTCCTCTGAACCACCTCCAACATATACATATTCTTTCTTAAGGAGACCTAAAACTGCAGAGACTTATCTTTTAGATCATGAATTTCTATCCGAGCATCATGCTCATTCATGACTCCAGTCTTATCTAATACTCTAGGGGCAAAAAAGCCCTACAGCTGTAAGATCTTTTGATATAGTATTTGAAATGCTGAAATTTTAGTCTATTTCAGTGAGAAGGAAATGTGGGTGTAAAGCCCAAGGAGAGAAAAACAAGAATTTAGAATGGGTTTCACAAAAATGGAAATATATACTTCCAGTTATAGTGAAAGTGATTTGTGTTTGCACAGTTACTCAACTGCCATTTTTAATTTGAATAACAAAATCCATAAGTTGATCAAGAATACAAGGTGTCCAGACAGGTTCTGTGAAGTATCTGTCTTTGTAAAAGTTCGACCATTTGTGACTGATTTATTTGCCATGAAATGTAAAAGCGTTGCCAGCTGCAAGATTTGTTTGTATTATGTTTCTAATCTTGTAGAGGAATAAGTAAACCCAGATGAGAAACTGAGTTTTTGGGACTTGGCTTTATCAGTTTCACTTGGATGATTATATTGCAGGGCTTATTTTAATAGCAAAATACATTTATACCATGCCTTCTTACAAATAAAAAGGGTGAATTAGTTGCTTCCAGTCAGCACGAAGGATTTGAGGACTTGTGGCACAAGCAGTAGTTTCTCCAACTTCTCATCAAGGAGCTCTGGCTTCAAATGTTACCTCAGGAGTTGATGGCTAAGGTGGTTGGATTCATAATGTCGCCAAATAGGTTGGTTATCAACCTGCAAATCCTTTGAACGCATGCCAATTGCAGTTGGTAAGAGCAGATGAAATTCCTGGTCAGGCATGTAATGCAAAGAACATTGGGGCCTCTACCATCACAATCCATTGCTTCAAATTACAACATGCACATAAAAGTGCACACTGCCACAGCAACTTAGACTCCCTGAGCAAACTGTTACACAACCTTTACCTCCTTTTCATGTGAGTTAGTTAGTTGGAAGGGAAAATGTCAGTTTGACTTAACAGCTTCTCTGCTTCAGAAGGTGTGAGTTCAAACATCACTCCAGGGTTTGAAAACATCATTGAGACTGGTACTTTATTGTGTGAACATATAGATTATGAGGAAAAGTAGGTCACTCAGCCGTTGGAGCTTGCTCTGCCATCCAACAAACCTGTGGCTGATCCGATTATTCCATATTCTTACCTATCTCAGATAACTCCTCACCCCATTGTTTGTCAGGAATCTATGGTAAAATCAATGACTGCAGATGCTGGAAACCAGACTTTGGATTACTGGTGCTGGAAGAGCACAGCAGTTCAGGAAGCATCCGAGGAGCAGTTCGGCCAAACGAATGAGAGTGTCAGTGGAAGGGTACTGTTGGGGACGTCGGGAGAGGAGAAACCGGAGGGCTTGGAGGACCTGGTCATGGTGGATGGAGGTGTAGAGGGATTGGATATCCATGGTGAAGATGAGGCATTGGGGGCCAGGGAAACGGAAGTCTTGGAGGAGGTGGAGGGCGTGGGTGGTGTCTCGAAGGTATGTAGGGAGTTCCTGGACTAGGGGGGATAGGACAGTGTCGAGGTAGGTAGAGATGAGTTCAGTGGGGCAGGAGCATGCTGACACAATGGGTTGGCCTGGCTGGTCAGGCTTGTGGATCTTGGGAAGGAGGTAGAACCGAGCAGTGTGGGGTTCCCGGACTATGAGGTTGGAAGCTGTGGGTGGGAGATCTCCTGAGGTGATGAAGTTCTGTATGGTCTGGGAGATGATG
>NC_057728.1:47968378-47973554 GCF_004010195.1 Chiloscyllium plagiosum
CGGAAGTGGTGGCAGACACGGCAGTAGGGGTGGCGGAAGTCACTGAGGGTGTGGCATCGGCGATGATGTGAGGGGCGGAAGTGGCTGTGGGAGTGGCCATGATGGGGGCGGAAGTGACATCATCAATCAGCGTGGGGGTGGTAGCTGCATCAGCCGCATGGCTAATGGTGTTTCCGAGGCCAGGGGAATCTTCTGGAATGTTTGAGGAGCGCTGGTTATGGAGGTGGGTGGATAAAAGTTTGTTGTACTTACAGTTTTTGATGTTTGAGATGGAATTGAAATACTGTTTGTTGAGAGTATGAATTCTCCTGAGGATGTAGTACAGAGTGGGTCCTTTGCAATTCTGAGAGAGTGTGGCCCTCAGCTGAGGCAGGGCAGACTGTAGAGAGGTTAGGTACCGGCGCATTGCTGCAAGCGTGGAGCAAAGGATCTTGAAGGAGAACTGTTGCTGGTGTTTTTGAATCTGTAATCTGTACTGTTTGTCCTGTTTGGGTCCGAATTCTGCTGGTTTAAAGGTGTTCCGGAGTCTGTGTGGGATGAGTTGGTTACGGAGGCAGGCACTGAGGAAGCAAATGTGGCTGTGGTCGCGAGTTTGTTTCAGGACATGGTTGAAGAGCTTCAGGGCAGAGGAAATGACCTGGGAGTTGCAGTGGGAGAGGGACTCCCTGAGATTCTTGTAGAGGGAGGAGGAAACCTTCTTCAAGGCAGGCATCCTTGCAAGAGGATTCATCTGCCTGAAAAATATTCAGACCCTGCTCATAAGATTGTGGTCGGCATGGATTGGTCGGACTGAAGGGGCTGTTTTCATACCGTATGACTTAGTTCTGTCAGACAAGCCAATGTTCATTTGAAATCAACTTTGCTTAGATGTATCCAAAAGATTTCTCTCGTGCAAGCTGAAGATAACACGCACCATCACTTAATGTCCTGTTTCTTCTTCCTTCAACCAACATTGGTACTAACCAAAGGATCGTGATAAAGGAAAAGAAACTATAGGAACAGCACAATGGAGAAATTGATTTGCCTGCATTTAAAGCTCATTAAATGACATTAATATTTCCTGTTTGTGTAGCCTTGATTTGGCTGCTATTTTGACTGCATTGCACTTCAGTTTTGGAACGGAGAGGCAATTCCTTTCTTAAGAAGTCAAGTCTCCATGTCTTGCAATCATTGGAACTCATCAGGCTTTGTTAAGATAAGGATACTGTACATCTGCAGCGTCACTTCCAATCACAACGGCTGATTCAACTGCTGTGAAAGGCAGCTGTAAGTAATATATAATTCCATCAGAAATACCTTGTGTGTGTCACACTTTTTCTTGTGATTCTGTTCTGAATTTTTTTAATGTACATACTATACAAAATTACCCTGACTGAGAATGAATGCCTTTCCTTTCATTTCAGTGCATTTCTCCATTATGAATTTAAAATAATTTACTTATAACTTCCTTTTCTTTTGGGTATTGTCATTGGATCACTAACCTCAGAAACATCATAGAGATAGAGATGTACTGCACGGAAACAGACCCTTTGGTCCAACTCGTCCATGCTGACCAGATATCCTAACCCAATCTAGTCCCACCTGCCAGCACCCAGCTCATATCCCTCCAAACCCTTCCTATTCATATACCCATCTATATGCCTTTTAAATGTTGCAATTGTACCAGCCTCCACCACTTCCTCTGGCAGCTCATTCCATACACGTACCACCTTTTGAGTGAAAAAGTTGCCTCTTAGGTTTATTTTATATCTTTCCCCCCTCACCCTAAACCTATGCCCTCTAGTTCTGGACTCCCCCACCCCAGGGAAAAAGTTTTGTCTATTTATCCTTTCCATGCCCCTCATGATTTTATAAACCTCTATAAGGTCACCCCTCAGCCTCTGACGCTCCAGGGAAAACAGCCCCAGCCTATTCAATCTCTCCCTATAGCTCAAATCCTCCAACCCTGGCAACATCCTTGTAAATCTTTTCTGAACACTTTCAAGTTTCACATCTTTCAGATAGGAAGGTTCACTATCCTATCTACCTGCGACTCCACTTTCAAGGAACTATGAACCTGCACTCCAAGGTCTTTTTGTTCCGCAACGTTCCCAAGGACCTTACCATTAAGTGTATAAGTCCTGCTAAGATTTACTTTCCCAAAATGCAGCACCTCACAGTTATCTAAATTAAACTCCATCTGTCATATCTCAGCCCATTGGCCCATCTGATCAAGATCCCTTTGTAATCTGAGGTAACCTCCTTCACTGTCCACTATACCTCCAATTTTGGTGTCATCTGCAAACTTACTAACTATACCTCTTATGCTCGCATCCAAATCATTTATATAAATGATGAAAAGTATTGGACCCAGCACTGATCCTTGTGGCATTCCACTGGTCACAGGCCTCCAGTCTGAAAAACTACCCTCCACCACCACCCCCTGTCTTCTACCTGTGAGCCAAATGTGTTGAAAAGTTGGTTATTGTCGACAATATGGGTACTTTTCTGACTGATTCAGCAAGAAACCAGGATTCCTTTTAATACATTATGTGATTTTGAGTTCCACATTGGGAAATTACCCAGGCTTATAAATGTTTTAATGTAGATTAGATTAGATTAGATTAGATTAGATTAGATTAGATTAGATTAGATTACATTACATTACATTACATTACATTACAGTGTGGAAACAGGCCCTTCGGCCCAACAAGTCCACACCGACCCGCCGAACTGTAACCCACCCATACCCCTACATTTTACTCCTTACCTAACACTTACGGGCAATTTAGCATGGCCAATTCACCCAACCTGCACACCTTTGGACTGTGGGAGGAAACCCACGCAGACACGGGGAGAACGTGCTGCCCACCGTGTAACCCATTCTGATGTCATAAAAATGCATTCAAAGATGCAGGAGATACAGCGCTGGTTTGATTGAAAAATTGGAAATGAGAAAGGGCCATAAAACAGCAGAAATATGACTTTAGGTCCCATTACTCTTAAAAACCTCTGTTTTAAAATTATAGCCCATGCAGAACTCTGTAACTGCGAATAATGATACTCTGGAGTTGTTCCCACAAGGAGACAGTGAGGCTATGTTAATGAACAACAGCAGGTTTGGTAACAATTCCACTAAATCAATACAAAAACTGAGGAAACTTGGGGATAGTGCAAAAACTAGCCTGAGTCAATTATACATGAATTTCCTTGATTTTTTTTTCAATTGAAACTGACATTGCTGTTGTTTCAGTATAAATTACCAGGAAAATCTCAGCCAAAATTATGAAAGCAGAATATCCAAGGAAATTAAGAGCTCTCAGTTTTAATTTTTCATGCTAGATTTTTTGATGAAAATTTCTTTTTTACTTTTTCTTTCTTCTTTTCTGCCTTTCCTATTTCAACTATTTGCCACAATCTAACCCCTTCATTCTTTTTTGTGGACAAGACTTACTTCAGATCCTAGGCTGAGTAGCTGCTGCAATAAATGAAATAATATTTAAATCGTGCACAAAAAATACATAGCAACAATATTTGGTACATTTAAAAAATCGAGTCAATACATTATCAAAGGAAGTTCCTGTATCATGTAAGTGTATTCAACAGGAATGTGCATGTATCACCCACAATCAGAGTTTTGTATCACGGAAACCGATCCTTTGGTTCAACTTGTTCAGATATCCTAAACTGATATACTCCATTTGGCCCATATCTCTCTAAACCCTTCCTACTCATGTACCCTTGAAAATGTCTTTTAAATGACATAATTGTACCCACCCCCACCACTTCCTTTGGTAGCTCTTTCCATGCATGGCCACCCTCTGTATGGGTGAATTGAACATCGTATTCAAAAACTGGCCTCACCAATGTCCTCATCATTTCCTCATCAGGAACTGCAGATAACATTCTAACTGTCATGAGTGCTAATAATACTGCAATGCATAAGCAAGTGAATTTAATCAACAAATTTATGAGGCAAACTGCTCTAATTAGCACTTTATCAAACTTCAATGCAATTATTACACAGAATTGCTTCCTGGTTATGGTGTAGTAATATTATTTGCAAGATTTTAACTAATTTGCTACATCCCCAGAGAGAAATACCACAATGATCTTTGTGATTTCCTCATTGTATTTAAAAGTAGCCATATTGCCTGGAAAAGAGAAAATACCTTTTTGATATAATGTACTGCATGACAGTAAAAACTGTTAGCATGGGGTTCCTGGCAAAAGTTTCCAAAATTACTTAAAGTCCAGCAACATAACTAAACAATAAAACAGGCATTTCTCCTCTTCTGGTGAGACAACCCAAGCAAACTAATATCCTAACTTTGTTTTTCCAGATGTTGGTCTTTTTCTAATCTTGAGTCTAATTTTGAGGCTTTATTGCTATTCTTGTTAGCATTCCTTTTCGTACTGCTTTCCCCCAGAGAAGTGAGGCAAGCAAGAGCTCAGACCACAGTAATGATTGCAGCATTGACAATCTGCCAGTCAGGATATAATCCATCAAGTATATATGGTGTCAAATAACTCCAGACCAAAATCCAACAGAATGCTTCACGAAATCTTACGAATGACAACTGTGAAGTTGAAATGATTGATGGTTATCAGGTGAAGTTGAATTACAGTTTGTAAATTGTCAGCAATGTCTAGTATTTATAATATTTACAGACCCTTTGTTTAACAGTTGATGAGTCCTGGGTTCTTGAATTTTGTTGCAATTGGTATGCTTGGTAATTATAGCTGTATGGTTTAGGATGTCATAGAATGTTACTTTCAGGATTTAGATCAGTGATAATAGGCCAAGATGTTTTCAGTAAGAAACTGGAAACCAATTCATCGAACTGAAGATGTGAGATTTTTCTTACTTTGTACCACCTTCAATATACACACCTTATATTATTTAAGATTGGCTTCTGCTGCATGATGAATGGTTTAGCTGAAAATGAACTGGAGTTAGTTCCATATTATGGGTTGGGTATAAGACAGCATTCCACTCCCGGCACCTTCCCCTGCAACCGCAGGAGGTGCAAGACTTGCGCCCACACCTCCCCCCTCACCTCCCTCCAAGGCCCCAAAGGAAACTTCCATATCCGCCACAGATTCACCTGCACCTCCACACACATCATCTATTGCATCCTCTGCACCCGATGTGGCCTCCTCTATATTGGGGAGACAGGCAGGCTACTTGCGGAGC
>NC_057728.1:47976042-47980704 GCF_004010195.1 Chiloscyllium plagiosum
CTCAGGGAGATTGCTTGTGTCTTCCCCAGTGAACACAGATCTGAAGTACCAATTCAATTCTTCTGCCATTTCTTTGTTCCCCGTAATATATTCCCCTGTTTCTGTCTTCAAGGGCCCAACTTTAGTCTTAACCATTTTTTTTCCCTTTCAAATACCTAAAAAAGCTTTTACTATCCTCCTTTATAGTTTTGGCCAGTTTACCTTTGTACCTCATTTTTTCTCTTCATATTTCCTTCTTAGTGATCTCTGTTTTTCTTTAAAAGCTTCCCGGTCCTCCGTTTTCCCACTCATCTTTGCTATGTTATACTTTTTCTCTTTTGACTTTATATGTTTCTTAACTTCCCTTGTCAGCCACGGCCACTCCTCCTCCTCATAGGATCTTTCTTCCTTTTTGGAATGAACTGATCCAGCATCTTCTGCAGTATACACAGAAATATCTGCCATTGTTCCTCCACTGTCATCCCTGCTAAGGTATTGCACCATTGAACTTTGGCCAGCTCCTCCCTCATAGCTCCTCCATAATTCCCTTTATTCAACTGAAATATTGTCACTACCGATTGTACCCTCTCCCTTTCAAATTGCAGATTGAAGCTTATTGTTCCCAATAAAATAGTTTCAAACCATGTCACACTCACTGCAACAAAGGAGAAGCTTACAATTTGTTTGTTTGTCATTTCCATTTTCAGAGTGATGTGCGAGGGACATATTACAAAACAGCAGACAGTGAGGAATCTTACTTTGGTATGTTTTCTTATTGCAGCAAAGGAAAGGTCTTTAAGTTATCAAGTAAAAATAACATTGACTAATTTGCCAGTTAGTTGAGAAGTTTCTCTCCATTAATTGCACCAACGTGAGACAACAAGCTCAAAAACCTGCTCACAGCAGGCCTAAATGTGTAGTTTTTGCTCATCAACTGGAATTATGATGATTCCAGTGTAATGTTGTAAAAGGCCAGCAGGGGGCATGCTGGAACGTTGTAAAGGTGGAGAGAGGGGAAATGTGCCAAGTTAGGCTCTGTTTGGATTTCAATGGCCTGAGCATCAGAAAAGCTCTTGCACAGCTTGTAAATACAGTTTAATTCTGGACACCTAAGATAATGCACTTCACTATCATATCTCTTCCCCAACTTTCCTTGTTACATGCTCAATTCCCACTCAGTTCCCTATTCTAAGGAATGATAACCTCATCTTAAATATTAGTTATGGATGAGTATTGCAGATATCCTCTGGTTCACCATACAACTTTTATTTTGAGCTTTAGAAATAAAGATAAACAACGTTGAAAATGTGAGGATTATTTCAATAAAATAGAGAAAACCAACATTCCCCAAATACAATATTACCTTTTAAGGATCAGTGATAATGAGGTTAATATGCCTTTAGAAACCCAATCATTCAATTTAACAGGATTGAACAAAAATCCCCATCATCTAAAATACTGGACAAAAACTCCAGACTTTTCAGAACTTATAAATTAAAGGGGGCAGCTGGGCTGAACTTGAGGAAAATTGCACAGACACAGAGAGGGCTGCTTGGAACTATTGTTCAGCCTGGAATTCTAATTTATATCTCCACTCCTACAAAACAATCAACCAAACCTAACACTCAAAACTGAAGCTAACTTTTACTCCTTGGTCTACCCAGCACTGACAGTATGGTGTCTTAAGGGATACTAGATATTCAACTTCAATCAAAATCCATTTACACATACTCTTAACTATTGCAAAGCCAACTGACTTCAAAGAGAGCACCAGTAACACAATGGCAAGCGTAGAGTTGGCACAAAAATAAGAGACCCACAATTAGTATACAGTCATTCCAGGCCTGATCTCACCTTAAGTAGCTATCCCCACAGTTATCTCCAGAAGAGGGATCCCAAAAGCTATCTCTCCCAGAGCCATTCTTCCAACAGCTAATTCCATCTGCTATTTCAAAGAGCTATCTCCGGAAGGGGATACCGACAGCAAATCCGAAGCCTCCTGACACAGGCCTGTTCTGCACCACAGGAGCCAACGGCGACAGACCATAATCAGCAGACTCAAGAAACAAAGGCCTCCAAAAGCCACCAACCCGACCGATATCACAAGGCCTCAGACACATCCTGAGGTGAGAACTGGCCTGTAAAACTACCAGAAAGTATGGAAAACCAAGTACTCACCCAATAAATCCACTATGTGTCCTACCGCATTTGCAGACTCAACCCAAGCTGAAGGCCTACACAGTCCAAAGTCTTCATTGAGGCCCTGGGTGTGGCAAATGGGAACAGCCAGCTGTACTTCAAAATTGTGTTTCCCCCAGTGGTGAGTTTAAACTCCCGAGACCCTATAGTTTCTGAACTAGCTGACAGAGAGAGGAAGGTGGGAGGTGACAGTGCATGAGATCCTAAGGGTAGGAAGCCTGATTAAAGTTTCTGTGATTAAAACCACTGTTTAGTTTCTAATAGTGTTTAATCTGTGTTTAATTTAATACTGTAGTAAATTACTGTCTTCTGCTTAATTGACAGTGTTAATTTTACTGTTTGCATTTACTTTTATTTTCTTGTATTACACTACCTTTTTTTGTTTTTAAATAAACATAGAAATTCTTTTTCCCTGAAATACCTGTCTACTGCCTTCTTCATTTCACATTCCTAAATAAGCCCAGTGTCTCGATCCAAGGATTTGGAGGTGATTCGAACAACCCAATCTCAGTAAGTTACTGAGTGCAAACCAGAACCTATTTGGTGAACATTTGTTTTGCAGAGAGTTTATTGTAAGACTAGCAATTTACATGTTACACAAATGCCAGGTAATGACCACTATCAATAACTGACAATCTAACCATTGCCCCTTGACATTCAATGGTGTTACCATCAGTAAAGCCATCACTATCAATATCCCTAGGATTACCACTTACCAGTAATTCAACTAAACTCACCATATAGATATAGTTGGTATTTATAATAGCAGTCTGATGTTAGGAATACCCTAGTGAGTAACTCACTTCCTGACTTCCCAAATCCTACCCACCAACCACAAGGCACAGGCCAGGAGAATACTCCACACCCGCCTGGATGGGTACAGCTCCAACAACACTCAAGGAGCTTGACACCATCCAGGACAAAGCTGGTGGTTTGATTGACACCACATCCACAAATATGCACTCCCTTCACCACCAACGCTCAGCTGCAACAGTGTGTACTATTACAAGATGCACTGCAGAAATTCACCAAAGGAAAAGTACAGCATTTACATGGGAACACTGCCACCTGTAAGTTTCCTTCCAAGCCACTCACCATTCTGACTTGAAAATATACTGCTGTTCCTTCATTGTCACTGAGTCAAAATACTGGAATTCCCTTCTCAAGGGCATTGTTCTACAGTACATGGATTGCAGTGGCTCAAGAAGGCAGCTCACCACCACCTTCTCAATGGCAACCAGGTACAGGCACTAGATCCTGGTCAGCCAGCATTGCCCACATCCCATGATTGAATTTAGAAAAATGATCCAGGTCAAAAGTAATGTCACGGGTTCATGGTTTTATCATGGCTTTTATGGCTCATGTTCAAATAAGAGAATGTCTGCTGAGACACTGAAAAACCTCTTGTGTGCTTGTGCAAAATATGCGTGCGGTATCCAAGGCTGATTCAGTACTAAAAGGTTTGAAGTTCACCATCAGGGTGGGGCTGATGAGCTTTCAATTCTTTCACAATAATATGTGGCCAGGCCATTAATGTGCATTGGAAGGTTTATGCCCTTTTTGCAATTGGGAGTGAGGACTGTTCCATTTGATGTATTATTGCCCATCAGTTTGCTGTTGGGGGGGGTGGGGGGCAGCCTCCATCTACCACATGGACTTCAGTCTCACTGGGGAGACGCTTGCCATCTGGAACTTACCTCTCAATCAATGTCATTGTCTACCCGTTGAGAACAGAAGAATAATGACATGCCAGCCATTGTTGGCATGAAATTGCCACCAGGTTTACCTCCAAACACAACTCCTTTCCACTATGAAAGTCCAGCTTAATACCTCTCACTGGGGAGACGCTTGCCATCTGGAACTTACCCTCTCAATCAATGTCATTGTCTACCCGTTGAGAACAGAAGAAGAATGACATGCCAGCCATTGTTGGCATGAAATTGCCACCAGGTTTACCTCCAAACACAACTCCTTTCCACTATGAAAGTCCAGCTTAATACCTCCTTATGTAATTTGGGATATTGTATTGCATTAAAGACACAATATAAATATATGTCCTTTTCACACATTAAAAAAATCCACATATTGCACTATTTTTCCCCTAAAGCTTGGGGACAGCCATTCCTGGGCGCATTTCCCATGGCAAATCGTTGTCCAATCAGAGTCTACTTGCCAAGTAATCAGGACTTGCTTCATGCTGTGCAACTAGTTATTCCCTTTGAGATTTCTTCAGTACTCAAGTTCTACCAAATGACTATATAAATATAAGTTGCTATTGTAATTACTATCCCGTATTCCCAATTCCTCCGCCTCCGCCGTATCTGCTCCCAGGAGGACCAGTTCCACCATAGAACACACCAGATGGCCTCCTTCTTTAGAGACTGCAATTTCCCTTCCCATGTGGTTAAAGATGCCCTCCAACGCATCTCGTCCACATCCCGCACCTCCGCCCTCAGACCCAACCCCTCCAACCGCAACAAAGAC